>NC_138317.1:39947500-39975000 GCF_965601325.2 Salmo salar
CAGCAAGAGCCCAGCCGTGATCGGAGCCTGCAGGACAATCTGATTACGTCGGGGTAACTTTCCTGCTGAGATGAACAGAAAGTGGAACGTGGGCCTCTTCTGGGTCTGTGGGTTTCCTTCACGACGTGCACGGTTCACTGCCTGTCGTCTGGGAACGAGATGACGCCTGTGATATTCCTTCTGACAGGGAAGTGAACTTTGGCCCACGATGCTTACTGTATCGTGCGGAACCCAGTGTATATACTGTCGACAATGTCTGCATCCCAGAGCCCTGGTCAGAAGTAGTCCACTATAAAGGGAATAGGGTACACCATATGTTTGATGCATTTTGTATATCCTGGACTTTGAGACAGAGGGCTCCACACAATCAGAACTAGTGAAAGGCAAAACAATATTCTTCCTAACTTGTGAAAAAGCGTGTTTGGATCCAGTTCCATTTCCTTCTGTTTCATAGAGAAAATAGTGTTTTATTAATTCAGTCAATTCTAAATGTACAGTACATTCTCACAAGTCTTACCCCGGAAATCTCTGGATCACAATGTGATTAAACAATGTTCTTGTTATCTTGCATGGACTGAGACTTCATGAAAAATAAGGAACCGGAATAATAAGTGAAAAGCAGTGGTAGTTTATTAATCTACTAAAGACTACGGACTCCTACCCACCCACCCTGCCAGTCTCTTACTGCTACCCAGCCACCCTGCCAGTCTCTGTCTGCTACCCACCCACCCTGCCAGTCTCTGTCTGCTACCCACCCACCCTGCCAGTCTCTTACTGCTACCCAGCCACCCTGCCAGTCTCTGTCTGCTACCCACCCACCCTGCCAGTCTCTTACTGCTACCCACCCACCCTGCCAGTCTCTGTCTGCTACCCACCCACCCTGCCAGTCTCTTACTGCTACCCACCCACCCTGCCAGTCTCTGTCTGCTACCCACCCACCCTGCCAGTCTCTTACTGCTACCCACCCACCCTGCCAGTCTATTACTGCTACCCACCCACCCTGTCAGTCTATTACTGCTACCCACCCACCCTGCCAGTCTCTTACTGCTACCCACCCACCCTGCCAGTCTCTTACTGCTACCCACCCACCCTGCCAGTCTCTTACTGCTACCCACCCACCCTGCCAGTCTCTTACTGCTACCCACCCACCCTGCCAGTCTCTTACTGCTACCCAGCCACCCTGCCAGTCTCTTACTGCTACCCACCCACCCTGCCAGTCTCTGTCTGCTACCCACCCACCCTGCCAGTCTCTGTCTGCTACCCACCCACCCTGCCAGCCTCTTACTGCTACCCACCCACCCTGCCAGTCTCTTACTGCTACCCACCCACCCTGCCATAGTACCACACATGGCCACCCAGCCACCCAGCCTCTGACTTCTACCCAGCCACCCAGCCTCTGTCTGCTACCCAGCCACCCAGCCTCTGTCTGCTAAAAACAGTAATACAGAAAGAAAATGTAAAACAACGGTCCAGGCAGGGGGATTTAGTTACTGCTGAGGTGTTAAATAGTGTCTTTACTCACACAGTGCAGGAAGATGGTCTCCCTCTATGGAACCTGATCAAAGGTAGTGCACTATATAGGGAATAGGGTTAGGGAATAGAGTTTCGTTTGGGACACAGCCCCCCTATCATCAGCCCTAAGGAGCTTTGTTCTCGTTAGTAACAGAGTGTCTGACCTACTCAAGTACAACCTAACTTAAATGAGAGCACTCTCGTAAAGTGTGAACCCAACTGTATAGTTTGTATGAGAAGGGTGGATCACAGAAATAAAGATCGCTCTATGTGCGATGTTGTCTCAGGTTTCACTCAGGGCTCCCAAGTGACACAGTGGTCTAAGGCACTGCATCTCAGTAATAGAGGCGTTACTACAGACCCTGGTTCTATTCCAGGCTGTATCACAACCGGCTGTGATTGGGAGTACCATAGGGCGGAACACAATTGGCCCAGTGTCGTCTGGGTTAGGGTTTGGCCGGGGTAGGCCGTCATTGTAAATAAGAATTTGTTCTTAACCGGCTTGCCTAGTTAAATAAAGATTAAATAAAAAAAATGGTGGCCTTTCTTTGGAGGGGGGTGGCATCGAGGGATTTTTAGGCAAAGTCTGAGAGAGATAAGAAGATATCAGAGACGGTTTTAATGGTGGTCAATGTTGGACAGTTTTCTGCGGAACAAATGCTTCGAAATTGAAATGAACCCTCCTGTCAAACTATATTTCAATCAAACATGAAAAAAAGTCATCATGAAATGTTTGGTGCAGGAGCACGAGTAGCAGTATAGAGAGAACCACAAAAAAAAACGTTCTGAGCACCAAACGCCCAAATAAAATACCCAATGCTGACATTACATAATTCATTCAAGTCATGCAGGCAGCAAGACACTGCAGGAATAGAGACGACAAACCTCAACGGGTCTGCGTCCCAAATTGTACACTATTCTCTATACAGTGCACTACTTTTAGGGCCCATAGGACCCACGGGACACACAGGACCCACGGGACTCTGGTAAAAAGTAGTGCACGATTAATAGGGTGCCATTTGGTACGCAACCAGACTCTACAGCCCTGTGTGGTGGCAAGGCCTCCTCCCCTCCTCCTTCCCTCCTCCTCCCATCCTCCCATCCCCCTCTCCTCCTCCTATCCCATCATCCTCCAATCCTCCCATCCTCCCCTCATCCTCCTCCCCGCCTACCATCCTCCCCTCCTCCCCTCATAACATCCTCTCATCCTTCCGTCATCCTCCTCCCCGCCTACCATCCTCCCCTCCTCCCCTCATAACATCCTCTCATCCTCCCCTCATCCTCCTCCCTGCCTCCCATCCTCCCCTCCTCCCCTCCTCCCCTCATAACATCCTCTCATCATCCCCTCATCCTCCTCCCCTCCTACCATCCTCCCCTCCTATCATCCTCTCCTCCTCCCCTCCTCCTCCCTGTCTACCATCCTCCCCTCCTCCCCTCATAACATCCTCTCATCCTCCCCTCATCCTCCTCCCTGCCTCCCATCCTCCCCTCCTCCCCTCCTCCCCTCATAACATCCTCTCCTCCTCCCCTCATCCTCCTCCCCACCTACCATCCTCCCCTCCTCCCCTCATAACATCCTCTCCTCCTCCCCTCATCCTCCTCCCCACCTACCATCCTCCCCTCCTCCCCTCATAACATCCTCTCCTCCTCCCCTCATCCTCCTCCCCACCTACCATCCTCCCCTCCTCCCCTCATAACATCCTCTCATCCTCCCCTCATCCTTCTCCCCTCCTCCCCTCCTCCTCCCATCCTCCCCTCCTCCTCCCCTCCTCCTCCCATCCTCCCCTCCTCCTATCCCATCATCCTCCAATCCTCCCATCCTACCCTCATACTCCTCCCCTCCTCCCCGCCTCCTATCCTCCCATCCTCCCCTCATACTCCTCCCCTCCTACCATCCTCCCCTCATAACATCTTTCCCTCCTCCCATCATCCTCCCCTCCTCCCATCCTCCCCTCATACTCCTCCCCTCCTCCCTTCCTCCTATCCCCCCTCATACTCCTTCCCTCCTCCTATCATCCTCCAATCCTCCTCCCATCCTCCCCTTCTCCCATCATCCTCCAATCCTCCCCCCATCCTCCCCTCATCCTATCCTCCCCTCCTCCCATCCTCTCATCATCCTCCTCCCCTCCTCCAATCCTCCCATCCTCCTCCCCTCTTCCCATCCTCCTCCCCTCCTCCCATCATCCTCCCATCCTCCTCCACTGCTCCCATCCTCCCCTCCCCTCATACTCCTCCCCTCCTCCCTTCCTCCTATCCTCCCCTCATACTCCTCCCATCCTCCCCTCCTCCCATCATCCTCCAATACTCCCCCCATCGTCCTCCCATCCTCCTCCCATCCTCCCCTCATCCCCTCCTCCCATTTACCTCCCATCCTTCTCCCCTCCTCCCATCCTCGGGTTATTTTGCCTAAAAGAATGTTCTCCCTCAAGGACACCTGCTGGGGTTATGAAAGCATCCCGTTTTTAATGAAGTGAGGTAGACGTTCTAAAAATAGAATGCGGGCAGGGCTCCTCCCCTCTGCTCCCTCCGCCGCTGGCCGCTGGCCGCCTGCGTTCCGTCTCTGCTGCTTCTCCCTCAGGATGTTGTTTTGAAGTCTCTGGTACATTCCTCACACGCTTGGCCAGCCTCAGTGTGTGGTCCAAATAGCACCCTATTCCCTTAGTAGTGCACTACTTTTGACCAGAGACCGATGGCTATTTCCCACTATAGGGAATAGGGTGGCATTTGGGACGCACACTCACTTTTTGCCTCTTTCTCTCTCTATCCCCCTTTACCTCTCCCTCCTCCCTTGCCTTAAGAATGTTTGAGAAGGACTCTTTGTCCCATAGCTGTGGTTAGCTGGTGTTCTGTAGCATCGTCTGGTAATGTTGGACACCAGGTACGTGAAGACAGCTGACTCAATTTAGCCTCTCTTTAGTTCCAGTTTTCCAGAATGGCTGATTCACTCAATACAGTATCTGAAGCTCTGTAGTCTGTTCACCTGCAGAGATCCCCATCTCATTCTGAATATTGGCTTTAAAACATTGCAGAGTTCCTCCACCTTAATATAAACGGTACTGACACCTATTTCAGTCCAAGTCAAGCACTGCACATACCTGTTACGCAAAATTTCCTTGGATGCGGAGAATGCTCATACTTGTTTAGAACATTCCGAGTGTCACGGATGTCGAAAGGAGGAGCGGACCAAAGTGCCGCGTGTGTGTCGTTCCACATTTTATTTATACTGTGAAACTATGCCATACATAAATAAACTGAAATACAAAAAACAACAAACCGTGACGCAGAGGTGAAACCTGCACTACTCAAAATGAATCTCCCACAAACCCAGGTGGGACAAACACCAACTTAAATATGACCTCCAATTAGAGACAACGATGACCAGCTGTCTCTAATTGGAGATCATCTCAAACAAAGCCCAACATAGAAATACAAAAACTAGAACAACCAAACATAGAAATACAAAACTAGAACATAACAACATAGAAAAACTAAACTAGAAAACCCCCCTGTCACGCCCTGACCTACTCTACCATAGAAAATAACAGCTTACCATGGTCAGGACGTCACACCGAGTTTGGTTTAAGGCCAAACCTTATTAAGAATGTATCACTTTTATACTACACTGACTGTGCTAGTGGCAGACTCCACTAAGCTGGCAGGCTGGCTAACAGCCTGCTGCCTGGCCTGCTGAGGAGTGACGGACTCCATCCTAGCTGGAGGGGTGCTCTCATCTTATCTACGAACATAGACAGGGCTCTAACTCCCCTAGCTCCACAATGAAATGGGGTGCAGGCCAGGCAGCAGCCTGTTAGCCAGCCTGCCAGCTTAGTGGAGTCTGCCACTAGCACAGTCAATGTAGTCAGCTCAGCTATCCCCATTGAGACCGTGTCTGTGCCTCGACCTGGGTTGGGCAAAACTAAACATGGCGGTGTTCGCCTTAGCAATCTCACTAGAATAAAGAACTCCTCCTTTCCTGCCATTATTGAAAGAGATTGTGATACCTCACATCTCAAAATAGGGCTACTTAATGTTAGATCCCTCACTTCCAAGGCAGTTATAGTCAATGAACTAATCACTGATCATATTCTTGATGTGATTGGCCTGACTGAAACATGGTTTAAGCCTGATGAATTTACGGTGTTAAATGAGGCCTCACCTCCTGATTACACTAGTGACCATACCCCCCACGCATCCCGCAAAGGCAGAGGTGTTGCTAACATTTACGATGCAAATTTCAATTTACAAAAACAATTACTGCGTTTTTCGTCTTTTGAGCTTCTAGTCATGAAATCTATGCAGCCTACTCAATCACTTTTTATAGCTACTGTTTACAGGCCTCCTGGGCCATATACAGCGTTCCTCACTACATGTCTCCGGACCTACTCACTGGCACGGTCATACTCTGGACCTAGTTTTGTCCCGTGGAATAAATGTTGTGGATCTTAATGTCTTTCCTCATAATCCTGGACTATCGGACCACCATCTTATTACATTTGCAATCGCAACAAATAATCTGCTCAGACCCCAACCAAGGATCATCAGAAACCATGCTATAAATTCTTGGACAACCCAAAGATTCCTTGATGCCCTTCCAGACTCCCTCCACCTACCCAAGGACGTCAGAGTACAAAAATCAGTTAACCACCTAACTGAGGAACTCAATTTAACCTTCCGCAATACCCTAGATGCAGTCTCAGAAAATTGGAACAGAAATGGCGCCACACCAAACTGGAAGTCTTCCGACTAGCTTGGAAAGACAGTACCGTGCAGTATCGAAGAGCCCTCACTGCTGCTCGATCATCCTATTTTTCCAACTTTAATTGAGGAAAATACGAACAATCCAATATTTATTTTTGATACTGTCACAAAGCTAACTAAAAAGCAGCATTCCCCAAGAGAGAATGGCTTTCACTTCAGCAGTGATAAATTCATGAACTTTGACGAAAATATCATAATCATTAGAAAACAAATTACGGACTCCTCTTTAAATCTGCATATTCCTCCAGTTCCTCAGTTGTCCTGAGTCTGCACAACTCTGCCAGGACCTACGATCAAGGGAGACGCTCAAGTTTTTAAATTCTATATCTCTTGACACATTGATGAAAATAAACATGGCCTCTAAACCTTCAAGCTGCATACTGGACCCTATTCCAACTAAACTACTGAAAGAGCTGCTTCCTGTGCTTGGCCCTCCTATGTTGAACATAATAAACATCTCTCTATCCACCGGATGTGTACCAAACTCACTAAAAGTGGCAGTAATAAAGCCTCTCTTGAAAAAGCCAAACCTTGACACAGAAAATATAAAAAACTATCGGCCTATATCGAATCTCCCATTCCTCTCAAACATTTTTGAAAAAGCTGTTGCACAGCAACTCACTGCCTTCCTGAAGACAAACAATATATACGAAATGCTCCAGTCTGGTTTTAGAACCCATCATAGCACTGAGACTGCACTTGTGAAGGTGGTAAATTACCTTTTAATGGCGTCAGACTGAGGCTCTACATCTGTCCTCGTGCTCCTAGACCTTAGTGCTGCTTTTGATACCATCGATCACCACATTCTTTTGGAGAGATTGGAAACCGAAATTGGTCTACACGGACAAGTTCTGGCCTGGTTTAGATGTTATCTGTCGGAAAGATATCAATTTGTCTCTGTAGATGGTTTGTCCTCTGACAAATCAATTTTCATTTTGGTGTTACTCAAGGCTCCGTTTTAGGACCACTATTGTTTTCACTATATATTTTAACTCTTGGTGGTGTCATTCGGAAACATAATGTTAACTTTCACTGCTACGACACACAGCTGTACAATTCAATGAAACCTGGTGAAGCCCCAAAATTGCTCTCCCTGGAAGACTGTGTTTCAGACATAAAGAAGTGGATGGCGACAAATGTTCTACTTTTAAACAAAACAGAGATGCTTGTTCTAGGTCCCAAGAAACAAAGAGATCTTCTGTTGAATCTGACAATTAATCTTGATGGTTGTGCAATCGTCTCAAATTAAACTGTGAAGGACCTCGGCGTTACTCTGGACCCTGATCTCTCTTTTGACGAACATATCCTTGTTTCAAGGATATCTTTTTTCCATCTACATAACATTGCAAAGATCAGAAACTTTCTGTCCAACAATTAGGCACAAAAATGTATCCATGCTTTTGTCACTTCTAGATTAGACTACTGCTACGCTCTACTTTCCGGCTACAACAAAGAACAAAGAACAAAATAAACTTCAGTTAGTGCTAAATACGGCTGCTAGAATCTTGACTAGAAACAAAACATTTGATCATATTACTCCAGTGCTAGCCTCTCTACACTGGCTTCCTGTGAAGGCAAGGGCTGATTTCAAGGTTTTACTGCTAATCTACAAAGCATTACATGGGCTTGCTCCTACCTATTTTCCGATTTGGTCCTGCCGTACATACCTACACGTACGCTACGGTCACAAGACGCAGGCCTCCTTACTGTCCCTAGAATTTCTAAGCAAACAGCTGGAGGCAGGGCTTTCTCCTATAGAGCTCAATTTTTATGTAATGGTCTGCCTATCCATGTGAGAGATGTAGACTCGGTCTCAACCTTTAAGTCTTTATTGAAGACTCATCTCTTCAGTAGGTCCTATGATTGAGTGTAGTCTGGCCCAGGAGTGTGAAGGTGAACGAAAAGGCACTGGAGCAACGAACCGCCCTTGATGTCTCTGCCTGGCCGGTTCCCCTCTCTCCACTGGGATTCTCTGCCTCTAACCCTACTACAGGGGCTGAGTCACTGGCTTACTGGTGCTCTTCCATGCCGTCCCTAGGAGTGGTGCATCACTTGAGTGGGTTGAGTCACTGACGTGATCTTCCTGTCTGGGTTGGCGCCCCCCTTGGGTTGTGGCGTGGCGGAGATCTTTGTGGGCTATACTCTGCCTTTTCTCAGGATGGTAAGTTGGTGTTTGAAGATATCCCTATAGTGGTGTGGGGGCGGTGCTTTGGCAAAGTGGGTGGGGTTAAATCCTGCCTGTTTGGTCCTGTCCAGGGGTATCGTCAGATGGGACCACGGTGTCTCCCAACCCCTCCTGTCTCAGCCTCCAGTATTTATGCTGCAATAGTTTATGTGTCGGGGGGCTAGGGTCAGTCTGTTATATCTGGAGTATTTCTCCTGTCTTATCCGGTGTCCTGTGTGAATTTAAGTATGCTCTCTAATTCTTTCTTTCTTTCTTTCTTTCTTTCTTTCTTTCTTTCTTTCTTTCTTTCTTTCTTTCTTTCTTTCTTTCTTTCTTTCTTTTCTTTCTTTCTTTCTTTCTTTCTTTCTTTCTTTCTCTCTCTCTCTCTCTCTCTCTCTCTCTCTCTCTCTCTCTCTCTCTCTCTCTCGGAGGACCTGAGCCCTAGGACCATACCTCAGGACTACCTTGCCTGATGACTCCTTGCTGTCCCCAGTCCACCTGGTTGTGCTGCTGCTCCACTTTCAAATGTTCTGCCTGCGGCTATGGAACCCTGACCTGTTCACCGGACGTGCTACCTGTCCCAAACCTGCTGTTTTCAACTCTCTAGAGACAGCAGTAGTGGTAGAGATACTCTGAATGATGAAAAGCCAACTGACATTTACTCCTGAGGTGCTGACCTGTTGCACCCTCTACAACCACTGTGATTATTATCATTTGACCCTGCTGGTCATTTATGAACATTTGAACATCTTGGCCATGTTCTGTTATAATCTCCACCCGGCACAGCCAGAAGAGGACTGGCCACCCCTCATAGCCTGGTTCCTCTCTAGGTTTCTTCCTAGGTTCTGGCCTTTCTAGGGAGTATTTCTTAACCACCGTGCTTCTACATCTGCATTGGTTGCTGTTTGGGGTTTTAGGCTGGGTTTCTGTACAGCACTTTGTGACATCATCTGATGTAAGAACGGCTTTATAAATATATTTGATTGATTGACTGAAGTCACCAACAGCCAAAACCTGCGCTAATGGTCTGATGTCAGATGCCTTCACCGTCCACAGAGGAACACGCATAGGGTGTGTTCTCCCCCCTTTGCTCTTCATTCTGTCTTTAGAACCCTTAGCTAGCCTGCTAACTTAGAGATCATAAAATGATACAAGGAATTAAAATATGTAAAGAGACTGTCAAACTAAGTCTCTATGCAGATGACATGCTGCTAACAGCACCGAATACCCAGATATTACTTGAGCATGCACTAGAAACAATGAACCATTTTAGTAAGCTGTCTGGCTATAAGATCACTTGGGACAAATCAGAGGTAATGCCTTTAAACATACACATTTACAATGATAGTATTGCCTCCCTCCCATTCAAATGGTTTCCAGAAGGAGTTAAATACCTTGGAGTAATGCTAAAACCCCAAATACATGAAGTCATCCCCTTTAACATAGCCATTCTAATTAAAAAAACTAAATAGATGAAGTCATCCCCTTTAACATAGCCATTCTAATTAAAAAACCCAAATACATGAAGTCATCCCCTTTAACATAGCCATTCTAATTAAAAAACCCAAATACATGAAGTCATCCCCTTTAACATAGCCATTCTAATTAAAAACCCCAAATACATGAAGTCATCCCCTTTAACATAGCCATTCTAATTAAAAAAACCAAATACATGAAGTCATCCCCTTTAACATAGCCATTCTAATGAAAAAACCCAAATGCATGTAGTCATCCCCTTTAACATAGCCAATCTAATTAAAAAGATCAACGGACGACCTCGAAAGATGGAAAGACCTTCCTCTCTCACATTAGGGTAAAAAAATAAACAATAAATATGAACATTCTTCCACGTTTAACATAGCTACTCAGGGCAATCCCGCTCCCATTTTCGGGAGAATGGTTTGTTAAGGAAGTTCCTCTGGAGAGAGAAACCCCCTCGAGTCAGCCGCTTAAAATGATCAATGGACAGAAATAGAGGTATCCTGGGCCTTCCTGATATTCAGAAATACTATTTGGCATTTAATGCAAGGTACCCTCTAAAATGGGCTAATTACAACGATCCCACTCCTTGGGAGATCATAGAAGAAGAAGTATTAGACATGAACCAATGTTCCTTGTCTCTTCGGGCCTTGTGGTACAATCCGAAATACTGGGAGGTGTTAAAGAAAAATCCCATCATAATATTTTCCTGTGAGATTGCTTCCAATTGATATAAAACTCTGAGCTTTGCTGGAATGCAATCATCCCGAGCCCCACTTTGGTCAAAACGGGGGTTTGTTGAATAAAGGAAACCTTTAGTAAATAGAGAATGGGAAGCTGAAGGAAACGTTTAGTAAATAGAGAATGGGAAGCTAAAGGAAACCTTTAGTAAATAGAGGGGGGAAGCTGAAGCTATTTCCATGGACTCTGATTTGCGTTAGTCAACTTGATAAAATCCTTATTAACTCCAGCTCTGTGGTATCTCCATGGTGATGAGAACACCTTTCTCCTGAAACATGGGGAAATATCTGAAAAACATGTACAAAGTGTCCAATTCCGTTCAGAATATATTTAACCATTTAACATTTCTGCATAGATTATATCTAAACTCCTAGGCTGGGCCTGGATTTTTCTGTATTTTCAATATATGGCTATTTATATGCATGTACGTGTGTACTACTGTAGATTATTGAACATGTACGTGTGTACTACTGTAGATTATTGAACATGTACGTGTGTACTACTGTAGATTATTGAACATGTACGTGTGTACTACTGTAGATTATTGAACATGTACGTGTGTACTACTGTAGATTATTGAACATGTACATGTGTACTACTGTAGATTATTGAACATGTACGTGTGTACTACTGTAGATTATTGAACATGTACGTGTGTACTACTGTAGATTATTGAACATGTACAGTGGGGGGGGAAAGTATTTGATCCCCTGCTGATTTTGTATGTTTGCCCACTGACAAAGAAAGGATCAGTCTATAATTTTAATGGTAGGTTTATTTGAACAGTAAGAGACAGAATAACAACAAAAATATCCAGAAAAACATATGTCAAAAATGTTATAAATTGATTTGCATTTTAATGAGGGAAATAAGTATTTGACCCCCTCTCAATCAGAAAGATTTCTGGCTCCCAGGTGTCTTTTACACAGGTAACGAGCTGAGATTAGGAGCACACTCTTAAAGGGAGTGCTCCTAACCGCAGCTTGTTACCTGTAAAAAAGACACCTGTCCACAGAAGCATCAATCAATCAGATTCCAAACTCTCCACCATGGCCAAGACCAAAGAGCTCTCCAAGGATGTCAGGGACAAGATTGTAGATCTACACAAGGCTGGAATGGGCTACAAGACCATCGCCAAGCAGCTTGGTGAGAAGGTGACAACATTTGGTGCGATTATTCGCAAATGGAAGAAACACAAAAGAACTGTCAATATCCCTCGGCCTGGGGCTCCATGCACATCTCACCTCGTGGAGTTGCAATGATCATGAGAACGGTGAGGAATCAGCCCAGAACTACACGGGAGGATCTTGTCAATGATCTCAAGGCAGCTGGGACCATCGTCACCAAGAAAACAATTGGTAACACACTACGCCGTGAAGGACTGAAATCCTGCAGCGCCCACAAGGTCCCCCTGCTCCGGAATACATATACATGCCCGTCTGAAGTTTGCCAATGAACATCTGAATGACTCAGAGGACAACTGGTGAAAGTGTTGTGGTCAGATGAGACCAAAATGGAGCTCTTTGGCATCAACTCAACTCGCCGTGTTTGGAGGAGGAGGAATGCTGCCTATGACCCCAAGAACACCATCTCCACCGTCAAACATGGAGGTGGAAACATTATGCTTTGGGGGTGTTTTTCTGCTAAGGGGACAGGACAACTTCACCGCATCAAAGGGACGATGGACGGGGCCATGTACCGTCAAATTTTGGGTGAAAACCTCCTTCCCTCAGCCAGGGCATTGAAAATGGGTCGTGGATGTGTATTCCAGCATGACAATGACCCAAAACACACGGCCAAGGCAACAAAGGAGTAGATCAAGACGAAGCACATTAAGGTCCTGGAGTGGCCTAGCCAGTCTCCAGACCTTAATCCCATAGAAAATCTGTGGAGGGAGCTGAAGGTTCGAGTTGCCAAACGTCAGCCTCGAAACCTTAATGACTTGGAGATGATCTGCAAAGAGGAGTGGGACAAAATCCCTCCTGAGATGTGTGCAAACCTGGTGGCCAACTACAAGAAACATCTGACCCTCTGTGATTGCCAACAAGAGTTTTGCCACCAAGTACTAAATCATGTTTTGCAGAGGGGATCAAATACTTTTTTCCCTCATTAAAACACAAATCATTTTATAACATTTTTGACATGTGTTTTTCTGGATTTTTTGTTGTTGTTATTCTGTCTCTCACTGTTCAAATAAACCTACCATTAAAATTATAGACTGATCATTTCTTTGTAATACTTTTTTTCCCCCACTGTACATGTGTACTACTGTAGATTATTGAACATGTACGTGTGTACTACTGTAGATTATTGAACATGTACGTGTGTACTACTGTAGATTATTGAACATGTACGTGTGTACTTCTGTAGATTATTGAACATGTACATGTGTACTACTGTAGATTATTGAACATGTACATGTGTACTACTGTAGATTATTGAACACGTACATGTGTACTACTGTAGATTATTGAACATGTACGTGTGTACTACTGTAGATTATTGAACATGTACGTGTGTACTACTGTAGATTATTGAACATGTACATGTGTACTACTGTAGATTATTGAACATGTACGTGTGTACTACTGTAGATTATTGAACATGTACATGTGTACTACTGTAGATTATTGAACATGTACATGTGTACTACTAGTTCGGCCACTAACCGAAAGGTTGCTGGATGGAATCCCCGAGCTGACGAGGTATGAATATGTCGTTCTGCCCCTAAACAAGGCAGTTAACCCACTGTTCCCCGGACGCCGATGTGTATTAAAAGTATTGCACATCAGCCCTTCTTCCTTCACTGTCCCATATTCTAGAACGTTAACACTATCTGATGGTTTATGAAAATGGATGAACTGCTTTTGTGTTGGTAAGTGACATATGTATTGAATTTATTCAATTGGTTAACTATAGAGCTGAAAAAAATTATCATATCAAAATGTTTGTAAAAAATACAAAAAACATTTTTTTTCAATGTCTGTGAGGTGCTCTGCTGTTTCAGTCAAGGTGATGCTTTAGGGATGTATTTTTGGGGTTCCGCTTTTCAAAGACAGAGATTCTTCTGTAGTGGGGAATAGAGTGTTGAGGTAATGTCCGCCGTTCCAGAACCTCGCTCTGTCCTTCCACACAGCCAGCCGTGTCACAGGATTCTGGAATGACTGAAGGACAGGGGTTCCAGTCTGCCCTACAGCCATTCCATGCAGAGATCGTCCCTAAAACACACACACACACACACACACACACACACACACACACACACACACACACACACACACACACACACACACACACACACACACACACACACACACACACACACACACACACACACACACACACACATCCACACCTGTCCAGCAGTCAGACCCAAAAGTCCACCGGTAATGGCCCTTTATCCTCAGTGGAAGCCAAGCCAGCAAACCATGTCCAGCGTCCTGCTCTTCCCCTTGGTTCAGGTTCATGTCCAGCCTCCTGCTCTTCTCCTTGGTTCAGGTTCAGGTCCAGCCTCCTGCTCTTCTCCTTGGTTCAGGTTCATGTCCAGCCTCCTGCTCTTCTCCTTGGTTCAGGTTCATGTCCAGCCTCCTGCTCTTCTCCTTGGTTCAGGTTCATGTCCAGCCTCCAGTACTTCTCCTTGGTTCAGGTTCATGTCCAGCCTCCAGTACTTCTCCTTGGTTCAGGTTCATGTCCAGCCTCCAGTACTTCTCCTTGGTTCAGGTTCATGTCCAGCCTCCAGTACTTCTCCTTGGTTCAGGTTCATGTCCAGCCTCCAGTACTTCTCCTTGGTTCAGGTTCATGTCCAGCCTCCTGCTCTTCTCCTTGGTTCAGGTTCGTGTCCAGCCTCCAGCCCTTCCCCTTGGTTCAGGTTCATGTCCAGCCTCCAGCCCTTCCCCTTGGTTCGGGTGAACCAGGATGAGCCAAACACATGTTGGCTTTCCTTGTTCTGTGAAACGTTCCAATCCCTTCCTCTGCTGTCCCACATTCCCGTTCGGATGGACAGACGATTCCAGTAAACTTGTATTTCGTCAGCTGCGTCCAGCCACTTTGGAGAAACACAAATCAATGAATACCAGTGTCACCTGACCTGCTTCGCTGACTCATTAGTTCCTCTGTCATCCTGCTTTCTGACTGACTGCTCTCTATGTAGCCATTCAAAAACAAACTGTCAAATCTGAAGCATATGTAAGCCTGTGTTACTTTGTCATATCCTAGTGCTTATGCTGGAAGTATCAACTCCACTATGATATACACATGGTTACACATTATATTGTGGTATACATCAAACAGGATATGCTATGTATGAAGATATATATGCTTTACATTCTGTTGTGCTAATATGCTTGGATGGATGACCTTTTTTAAATAATTTTTTATTTAACCTTTATTTAACTTGGCAAGTCAGTTAAGAACAAATTCTTATTTTACAATGACGGCCTAGGAACAGTGGGTTAACTGCCTTGTTCAAGAGCAGAAGGACAGATTTTTACCTTGTCAGCTCGGTGATTCTTTATACTTTTGTATGAACTATAGTACATTCCTGAAAAACGATCTGTTCCTTTTCTAAAGATCATAGCCGTTACTGTTGTTCCACGCCTCCCTTTCACAGCCCACGTTGTCTCAGTGGTGGAGGGGAAGGCCCTGCTAAGCTTTTATTTCTAAACGATATCTGTGAATTATGGAGGTTGACATTCATGTTCTATTCCTGTGGGGGAACCCCACCAAAGATCTGGGGTGGTCCCGTTCATTTCAGGCCCGTGCAGAGACATGCGATTTGACGTAAGCCATAGTGAATGGCTGTGGTTGGAGTTCTGGGACCTTTGGAGTCTTCCCTCCCTCCCTCCCTCCCTCCCTCCCTCCCTCCCTCCCTCCCTAGCTTAATAAGTTAGGTTTGCCTCTACCGTATCTATACCCTAACCCATGGCCATGGAAAGACCAGGGATGAATTGATTTGTTGGACATTCTCGATTCTTCATGAGAGGAAATGGATAACTGCTCCTTTTTTAGGGCGTTGCCAGCCTGGAAAAGTGCAGAAAAGCAAATGAGAAGGAACATGACTCATAACGAGAAACTCGACCTGAGATTGACTTGGCTCTAACGGCAATCAGATTGTGAGGGACTCGACCTGAGATTGACTTGGCTCTAACGGCAATCAGATTGGGAGGGACTCGACCTGAGTTTGACTTGGCTCTAACGGCAATCAGATTGGGAGGGACTCGACCTGAGATTGACTTGGCTCTAACGGCAATCAGATTGGGAGGGACTCGACCTGAGTTTGACTTGGCTCTAACGGCAATCAGATTGGGAGGGACTCGACCTGAGATTAAATTGGCTCGTCCCGCTTTGGGTTGCGTGGAGTGAATGAGCTCCACCCTGAGGTTGGAATGTTGCTCTTAACTCCACGTTCCAATTCTCCCCCTTTAATCCCAGATGAGTTTGTCAAGCATCGGCTGATTAAGTGTTTCTTTGAGCTTTGCATTTATGGTATCTATTTGCTGCTTTGGTGGTGAAGGAGGAGGAAGATGAGGAGGTGGAGGAGGATGAGGTGGTGGAGGAGGAGGAGGAGGAGGAGGAGCAGAACAGAGGAGATTCTGGCGAGGATTGTTGAGTAAGTCAGAACAGAGGAGATGCTGGCGAGGATTGGTGAGTCAGTGAGAACTGGAGTGAGGCTGCGGAGGATTGGTGAGTCAGTCAGAACAGAGGAGATGCTAAAGATGATTGGTGAGTCAGTCAGAACAAAGGAGATGATTGTTGAGTCAGTCAGAACTGCAGTGAGGCTGCCAGCTGCAGCTCGTTAACTGCAGTCTGAGACATCCAAGCGGTGTTCATGTCAAAAGAGAGACTGGGTGTGCATCCCAAAAGCCCCCCCCCTATTTCCCATTAAGTGCACTACTTTTGACCAGAGCCCCCTAGGGTCAGGCCCTAAGTAGTGTATTATATAGTAGTGTATTATATAGTAGTGTATCATATAGTAGTGTATTATATAGTAGTGTATTATATAGTAGTGTATCATATAGTAGTGTATTATATAGTAGTGTATTATATAGTAGTGTATCATATAGTAATGTATTATATAGTAGTGTATCATATAGTAGTGTATCATATAGTAGTGTATTATATAGTAGTGTATTATATAGTAGTGTATCATATAGTAGTGTATTATATAGTAGTGTATTATATAGTAGTGTATCAAATAGTAGTGTATTATATAGTAGTGTATTATATAGTAGTGTATTATATAGTAGTGTATCATATAGTATTGTATTATATAGTAGTGTATTATATAATAGTGTATCATATAGTAGTGTATCATATAGTAGTGTATCATATAGTAGTGTATTATGTAGTAGTGTATCATATAGTAGTGTATTATATAGTAGTGTATCATATAGTAGTGTATTATATAGTAGTGTATCATATAGTAGTGTATTATATAGTAGTGTATCATATAGTAGTGTATTATATAGTAGTGTATCAAATAGTAGTGTATTATATAGTAGTGTATCATATAGTAGTGTATTATATAGTAGTGTATTATATAGTAGTGTATTATATAGTAGTGTATTATATAGTAGTGTATCATATAGTAGTGTATCATATAGTAGTGTATTATATAGTAGTGTATCATATAGTAGTGTATTATATAATAGTGTATTATATAGTAGTGTATTATATAGTAGTGTATTATATAGTAGTGTATCATATATAGGGAACAGGGTACCATGTGGGATGGACCCATTGTAAAATAGTCTCACATCAGGCCAGTAGAGCCTGGATGAGAGGAGTCACTGTGGGGATAAAGTAGAGACGGATGGTGCTTGAAGTCTACATGAACTTATCTTACTTCACAGCTATAAAGTTGTGCTGTGGACTAGAGGGAAACATTACGAAAGCAATACAACAACAGACCTAAAAGACAATAGCAAACCCCCTGTGTACAGTTACTCACTGACCTGTATTGGCTTGTTTGCAGTTAAAACCTATATTACCGTCCAGTGAAAAATGACATTTGAAACAACGAAGGCTATCTCCACTGGCATTAAATCTATTACTTGTGATTATTGGTTTAGATCAGATATGATCAAAGATAATGCATGGGCTCTGGTCTAAAGTAGTGCACTATATATAGGGAATAGGG
The DNA here is from genome assembly GCF_965601325.2 of Salmo salar. Lineage (NCBI taxonomy): Eukaryota > Metazoa > Chordata > Actinopteri > Salmoniformes > Salmonidae > Salmo > Salmo salar. The sequence continues at coordinate 39,965,293 of NC_138317.1, forward strand.
CTCTGGTCAAAAGTAGTGCACTATATAGAGAATAGGGCTCTGGTCTAAAATAGTACTATATAGGGAATAGGGCTCTGGTCTAAAGTAGTGCACCATATAGGGAATAGGGCTCTGGTCTAAAGTAGTGCACTATATAGGGAATAGGGCTCTGGTCTAAAGTAGTGCACTATATAGGGAATAGGGCTCTGGTCTAAAGTAGTGCACTATATAGGGAATAGGGCTCTGGTCAAAAGTAGTGCACTATATAGGGAATAGGGCTCTGGTCTAAAGTAGTGCACTATATAGGGAATAGGGCTCCGGTCAAAAGTAGTGCACTATATAGGGAATAGGGCTCTGGTCAAAAGTAGTGCACTATATAGGGAATAGGGCTCAGTGGATGATGTAGCTGCCCAGTAGAAGTGAATGTTTCACATGTAGTAGAACCATGTAGTGGTCATTCTGCAGCCGGACGGCGCTGGGAGCAGCTACTGGTCCAGCTGCTGCAAGTCAGTGAGTTGAATCACCTGAGGAGAGGAGATACATAAACTACCTTTTCACCTGTCCCGCCCTGCCCTGGTAACAAAAACACATAGGTTTTGTGAATGTATCTTACATAAGGAGACTGGTAGCCCCCAACAGACTAAAGGCCCCCCGAGACACCTGTTATATATATATGCATGTTAGGATAAACATGCTGAAATTAGTGGCGGTTGGAGGATTGGATGCGGCAACAGTCGGACCCAACTGGCCATGGGATCTGACCCGTACCGGAGGCTAGCATAACACAGCAGAGAAGCAGGATGTAGGAGGCTGGAGGCAGGAAGTAGGAAGTAGAATGTAGTAAGTAGGAGGTAGGACGTAGGACGTAGGAGACAGAATGTAGAAAGCGGGAAGTAGGAAGTAGGAGGCAGGAAGTAGGAGGCAGGAAGCGGGAAGTAGGAGGCAAGAAGTAGGACGTAGAAGGCAGGAGGCAGGAAGTAGGAGACAGGAAGCAGGAAGTGGACTAGAGGGAAGCAGGATGTAGGAGGCAGGAAGTAGGGTATTTACTTGTGATCACTAGCTGTGTTACTGGACACAGGTCTTCACTCCTTTTATTGTCTTTTTTTTTTTCTTGTTGAGTTAAAGGAAAAGTTCAGACTTACGTTACCGGTTTACGTTATTAAAGGAGGAGAGGAGGGGCCAGGGGAGGGCACCTGATCTTCATCTACTCACTGAGCCAGAGTGGGGCTCAGTTGGTAGAGCATGATGCTTGCAAAGCCAGGGTTGTGGGTTCAATTCTCACAGGGGACCAACATGAAAATGTATCCACTCACTACTGTAAGTTGCTCTGGGTAAGAGTGTCTGCTAAATGACAGAAATGTCAGTATCTATGAGTGTGTATGGGTTAGACCCTGAGTTAGTCTTGATGACATAAACTGACCTGGAGAATCTCCTGGCCCTAGATGTATGAGCAATGTAAACAGCAGTTACCATCATTTGGCACGATTGATTTATTACTCTGTTTATATCCAGGCTTGACTGTTGAGAAGACTGACAGGACAACTGTTCCCAGTGTGGTTTAGTTAAAGGGGAAATCTGCGTTTTGCTACATATATTTTTGAGCTTTCAAATTGATAATATATACCTATTCATTGTGAACTGCAGATTCCCCTTTTTAAACCTCTGTGTTGAATGAAGGAGGATAGTAGTGACTCTGAAACTCTATATACGCTCTATGGCCAAGTGAACACATCGTCCAATTACGGACTTTCCCTGCAGTACAGGTGGTAACCATTAAGTGTAGGCTATAGCCACTAGCTGTCGCTGAATGAGAACAAGTTCAAACCACAATTCAAAGTTACGGCAGCTGGCTTAACTCTATTAGCGATTCACCTTTCATTGTTGTTTGCCTGGGTTTGTTTTTTTATTCGAGAAGCCCAGGACTTTCTAAATGTAGCTGTTGTTGGGGGCGGCTGGTTCGTTAATAACACTCACGGTTTGTTTTTTTATTCGAGAAGCCCAGGACTTTCTAAATGTAGCTGTTGTTGGGGGCGGCTGGTTCGTTAATAACACCAGTGACGGGTCTGCACGGTGACTGTCTGTCTATCTGTCTATCTATCTGTCTATCTGTCTCCAAGCAAAATCTAGGAGTAACACAGCTGTTGTGCTCTCCCTCTCTCTCTCTCTCTCTCTCTCTCTCTCTCTCTCTCTCTCTCTCTCTCTCTCTCTCTCTCTCTCTCTCTCTCTCTCTCTCTCTCTCTCTCTCTGAAAACCTGCAGCTGTATAAATGGATTACAGAGTCAGTGTGTGTGCATGTGTACGTGTGTGTGTTTGTGTTTGCAACACTATGTGTACTGTGTGTACTGTGTGTACTGTGTGTACTGTGTGTAAAGGGACAAATGAGACATGGTAACTTTGTGGTTGTACTTCCTGTATTAGCTAGCGTTGAAATTGGCTTGTGGTTCTGGGAAAAGGGCAACCAGTAAATCAGGAACAAAGCAGGGTTTAAAGGCAGGTGTATGACAAACAGCAAACGGAAAAGGAGAGCAATCAGCTCGTTGTAAGTGGCTTCCTGTTCCTGACACTATAAAGAGCTTTGTTCAGTCTGTGGTCAGTCAGTCAGTAGCCCCATTGTGAGAGAACTTGGTTAACAGTGTCTGTCTGCCTGTATGGTTGTTACATGGCACAGGTACACATAAGCAATGGAAGGTGACGCCTGTGTGTGTGTGTGTGTGTGTGTGTGTGTGTGTGTGTGTGTGTGTGTGTGTGTGTGTGTGTGTGTGTGTGTGTGTGTGTGTGTGTGTGTGTGTGTGGGTGGGTGGAGGGGGTTCAGTGTGTTTGTGTGTGTGTTCAGTATATGTTTGTGTGAGCGCACATGTGTGTACTGTGTGTAAAGGGACAAATGAGACATGGTAACTTTGTGGTTGTACTTCCTGTATTAGCTAGCGTTGAAATTGGCTTGTGGTTCTGGTACTATTACCAACAGTCCAACAATTCATTCTCTTATGTCTATAAATCTACAATTAGGTATAACCTCTTGTTATTATGCCAGTGAACAAACAACAGTCATTTAAAACTATATATAAAAACATGACATAAGAGGCTAATGTTTTCTTTTCATTCAAGAAAGACAAAACTGAACTAATAAAAAGAACGAAGTTAAGACGAAGAAGAAAAAAACTACAAGACTAGGAATGTTCTTGACTTGCAGCCGTGATTCTCGTTTAGGACAGGAAGTGCCAGTCAAACCGCAGGAATGCCAAGCACTACAGCAGACATGGTTTTCCACAGGCGAAACAGGGAGAGAGAGAGAGAGAATCAGAGAAAGAGAATCAGACAGAGAGACAGACGTCATGTGTGAGAAAATCACTTGATTGGAGTCCACCTGCGGTAAATTCAATTGATTGGACATGATTTGGAAAGGCAAACACCTGTCTATATAAGGTCCCACAGTTGACAGTACATGTTAGAGAAAAAAAACAAGTAATGAGGTCGAAGGAATTGTCCTTAGAGCTCCGAAACAGGATTGTTTTGAGGCACAGATCTGGGGAAGGGTACCAAAAATGTCTGCAGCAATGAAGGTCCCCAAAAACACAGTGGCCTCCATCATTCTTAAATGGAAGAAGTTTGGAACCACCAAGACCCTTCCTAGAGCTGGCCGCCCTGTCAAACTGAGCAATCGGAGGAGAAGGGCCTTGGTCAGGGAGAGCTCTATAGTTTGTTAGCAGTTGATGTTACTCTTCAATAACACAGACCCCAAAGCAAATCATGGGGAGAAAAATAGGTTTATTGAAAGAGGACAAATCATAGATGTTATGCTGAGAGATAGATGTTCATTCTCCCCTGTCCTCAGTGATTCTCTCCTCAATGATTCTCTCCACAGAACAAAGGGACATGATGTAGTTTTATAACCCAACCCCTAGCCTGTGGTTGACCAATTAGAATTCCTTGCAAAAAAAACTGAGCCAATGGCCAAATAACAAGTATCCTATTTCAGACTCAATGTGTAGACAAATTCCTCCCATGTCCCTGAGCCATTGATCAGTAATTCCCTATTACAGAAAAAACACTATTTCTATTGATCGTTAATTCCCTCTTGACCTTTAGTTCTCTTGACCTTTAGTCCTCTGCGTTGTGAATTTATCTTCGAAATATTCTTACAAGTTCCTCTGTGAAGACGGGAGAACCTTCCAGATGGACAACCATCTCTGTTGTGTTCCACCAATCAGGCCTTTATGGTAGTGGCTATATGGAAGCCACTCCTCACTAAAAGGCACATGACAGCCCGCTTGGAGTTTGCCAAAAGGCACCTAAAGACATTCAGACCATGAGAAACAAGATTCTCTGGTCTGATGAAACCAACATTGAACTCTTTGGCCTGAATGCCAAGCGTCACGTCTGGAGGAAACCTGGCATCATCTCTACGGTGAAGCATGGTGGTGTTAGCATCATGCTGTGGGGATGTTTTTCAGTGGCAGGGACTGTGAGTCGGGTCAGGATTGAGGGAAAAATGAACAGAGCTAAGTACAGAGAGATCCTTGATGAAAACCTGCTCCAGAGCACTCAGGACCTCAGACTGGAGTGAAGGTTCACCTTCCAACAGGACAACGACCCTAAGCACACAGCCAAGACAATGCAGGAGTGGCTTTGGGACAAGTCTCTGAATGTCCTTGAGTGGCCCAGCCAGAGCCCGGACTTGAACCTGATCGAACATCTCTGGAGAGACTTGAAAATAGCTGTGCAGCGACGCTCCCCATCCAACCTGATAGAGCTTGAGAGGATCTGCAGAGAAGAATGGGAGAAACTCCCCAAATACAGATGTGCCAAGCTTGTAGCGTCCTACCCAAGAAGAATCGATGCTGTAATTGCTGCCTACGGTGCTTCAACAAAGTACTGAGTAAAAGGTCTGAATACTTATGTAAATGTGATATTTTACTTTTGTAAGTTTTATAAATGAGCTAAAATTTCAAAAAACCTGTTTTTGCATTGTCATTATGGGGTATTGTGTGTAGATTGATGAAGATTTTTTTTGTTAATCAATTTTAGAATAAGGCTGTAACGTAACAAAATGTGGAAAATGTCAAGGGGTCTGAATACTTTCCAATTGCACTGTATAGGTGCACACACTTTGACTCAAAGGGGCTTTCCTATAGAGTGCAGACACATCATGAATGGGGCTTTCCTATAGAGTGCAGACACATCATGAATGGGGCTTTCCTATATAGTGCAGACGCATCATGAATGGGGCTTTCCTATAGAGTGCAGATACAGTGCCTTCAGAAAGCATTCAAAGCCCTTGACTTATTCCACATTTTGTTGTGTTACAACTTACAGCTTGTTACACACAATACCCCATAATGACAAAGTAAAAACAGTTACACACAATACCCCATAATGACAAAGTAAAAACAGGTTTTTAGAAAGACTTTGTAGAAGCCCCTTTGGCAGCGATTACAGCTGTGAGTGTTTCTGGGTAATTCTCTAAGAGCTTTCCAAACCTGGATTCTGCAACATTTGCCCATTTATTATTTTCAAAATTCTTCCAGCTCTGTCAAATTGGTTGTTGATCATTGCTAGACAACGATTTTCAGGTCTTGCCATAGATTTTCAAGACGATTTAAGTCAAAACTGTAACTCAGCCACAAAGGAACATTCACTGTCTTCTTGGTAAGCAACTCCAGTGTATATTTGGCCTTGTGTTTTAGGTTATTGTCCTGCTGAAAGGTAATTTCATCTCCCAGTGTCTGATAGAAAGCAGACTGAACCTGGTTTTCCTCTAGGATTTTGCCTGTGTATAGCTCTATGAATTATTTTTTTATCCTGAAAAACTCCCCAGTCCTTAACAATTACAAGCATACCCATAACATGATGCAGCCACCACCATGCTTGACAATATGGAGAATGGTAATGTGTTAAACTTAATACTTTGTATTCAGGACAAAAAGTCAATTGCTTTGCCATATTTTATGCAGTATTACTTTAGTGCCTTGTTGCAAACTGGATGCATGCTGAGTTAGGAAGGACGCCTGTATCTTTGTAGTGACTGGGTGTATTGATACACCATCCAAAGTGTCATTAATAACTTCACCATGTCCAAAGGGATATTCAATGTATACTCCCTGGTCTTTGTGGATGAATCTGTGTTTGAAATTCACTGTTCGACTTAGGGACCTTACAGATCATTGTATGTCTGGGTTACAGAGATAACGTAGTCATTCAAAAATCATGTTAAACACTATTATTGCCCACAGAGTGAGTCCATGCAACTTATTATGTGACTTGTTGAGCACATTTTTACTCCTGAACTTATTTAGTCTTGACATAACAAAGGGGTTGAATACTTATTGACAATTGATAAACATGCACCAATTAAGAAATGGACTGTTAGAACAGTTGAGGCTCCATGGATTGATGAGTAATTGAAAAACTGTATGGTTGAAAGAGATGGGGCAAAAGCAGTGGCTAATAAGTCTGGCTGCACATCTGACTGATCACAATTTGAGAAATAATGTGACTAAACTCAACCAAAAGAAGATGAAACTGTATTATGAAGCCAAGATCAATGATATAAATAAAAAACCTTGGAGTACTTTAAATTAAATTATGGACAGAAAGACAAATTCAACTCCATCTTTCATTGAATCAGATGGCTTATTCATCACAAAAAACTATTTGACGTTGCCAATTATTTAAATGATTACTTCATTGGCAAAAGTGGGCAAACTTAGGCAGGAAATGTCAACAACGAACAGTGAGCCATTGGATAGAGTGAAGCTGTTTCTGTTGACTCGCTTCATATTTCACCCGATCGCTTCTCAATGCACTTCTTTCAGTTTTCACACGCAACAACTGTAGTTTAGACACTGACCACAACCCCACTCCCTTTAAGAGTGTGCTCCTAATCTCAGCTCGTTACCTGTATAAAAGACACCTGGGAGCCAGAAATCTTTCTGATTGCGAGGGGGTCAAATACTTATTTCCCTCATTAAAATGCCAATCATTTTATAACATTTTTGACATGCGTTTTTCTGGATTTTTTTGTTGTTATTCTGTCTCTCACTGTTCAAATAAACCTACCATTAAAATTATAGACTGATAATTTCTTTGTAAGTGGGCAAACGTACAAAATCAGCAGGGGATCAAATACTTTTTTCCCCCCACTGTACTTCATTGTCTATTACAACTATGTAAAATAAAATGTCAGCTTGGATATTAAATAACAATCATATGTGTTGTTTAGCATCAGAGCATTTAAAAAGGTAGTTTCAGTTGGTCAAAGGCAAAACATTCCAACTGCAGGGGGTTAATTTCACCTGTCTGGAACGCAGCACTGCTCAGCTTAAACCTTTGGTCAAATCACATTTATTTTGGACGCCGCCAATGTTACTAAATGATTTGTCAGAAATCTGTGCTGAATGTCAGACAAGTATACGCTGTAGTCTCTGGTCTAAATATAGCTCACAGAGAGAGGAAGGAAAGAGAGAAAGGAAGGACACAGAGAGAGGAAGGAAACAGAGAGATGGGAAGGAAAAAGAGAGGAAGGAAACGGAAAGAGGAAGGAAACAGAGGGTGGAAGGAAACAGATGGAGGAAGGAAACATACAGAGGAAGGAAACAGAGGGAGGAAGGAAACAGAGAGAGGAAGGAAACAGAAAGAGGAAGGAAACATACAGAGGAAGGAAACAGAGGGAGGAAGGAAACAGAGAGAGGAAGGAAACAGAGAGAGGAAGGAAACAGAAGAGGAGGAAACAGAGGGAGGAAGGAAACAGAGAGAGGAAGGAAACAGAGGGAGGAAGGAAACAGAGAGAGGAAGGAAACAGAGGGAGGAAGGAAACAGAGAGAGGAAGGAAACAGAGAGAGGAAGGAAACAGAGAGAGGAAGGAAACAGAGGGAGGAAGGAAACAGAGAGAGGAAGGAAACAGAGAGAGGAAGGAAACAGAGAGAGGAAGAAACAGAGAGAGGAAGGAAACAGAGAGGGGAGGGAAACAGATGGAGGAAGGAAACAGAGGGAGGAAGGAAACAGAGAGAGGAAGGAAACAGAGGGAGGAAGGAAACAGATAGAGGAAGGAAACAGAGGGAGGAAGGAAACAGAGAGAGGAAGGAAACAGAGAGAGGAAGGAAACAGAGAGAGGAAGGAAACAGAGGGAGGAAGGAAACAGATAGAGGAAGGAAACAGAGGGAGGAAGGAAACAGAGAGAGGAAGGAAACAGAGAGAGGAAGGAAACAGAGAGCGTAAGGAAACAGAAAGAGGAAGGAAACAGATAGAGGAAGGAAACAGAGGGAGGAAGGAAACAGAGGGAGGAAGGAAACAGAGAGAGGAAGGAAACAGATAGAGGAAGGAAACAGAAGGAGGAAGGAAACAGAGAGAGGAAGGAAACAGAGGGAGGAAGGAAACAGAGAGAGGAAGGAAACAGAGGGAGGAAGGAAACAGAGAGAGGAAGGAAACAGAAGGGGAAGGAAACAGAGGGAGGAAGGAAACAGAGAGAGGAAGGAAACAGAGAGAGGAATGAAACAGAGGGAGGAAGGAAACAGAGAGAGGAAGGAAACAGAGAGAGGAAGGAAACAGAGAGAGGAAGGAAACAGAGGGAGGAAGGAAACAGATAGAGGAAGGAAACAGAGAGAGGAAGGAAACAGAAGGGGAAGGAAACAGAGAGAGGAAGGAAACAGAGAGAGGAAGGAAACAGAGGGAGGAAGGAAACAGATAGAGGAAGGAAACAGAGAGAGGAAGGAAACAGAGAGAGGAAGGAAACAGAGAGAGGAAGGAAACAGACAGAGGAAGGAAACAGAGAGAGGAAGGAAACAGAGGGAGGAAGGAAACAGATAGAGGAAGGAAACAGAGAGGGGAGGGAAACAGAGAGAGGAAGGAAACAGAGAGAGGAAGGAAACAGAGAGAGGAAGGAAACAGAAGGGGAAGGAAACAGAGAGAGGAAGGAAACAGAAGGGGAAGGAAACAGAGAGAGGAAGGAAACAGAGAGAGGAAGGAAACAGAGAGAGGAAGGAAACAGAGAGAGGAAGGAAACAGAGAGGGGAAGGAAACAGAGAGAGGAAGGAAACAGTGAGAGGAAGGAAACAGAAGGGGAAGGAAACAGAGAGAGGAAGGAAACAGAGAGAGGAAGGAAACAGAGAGAGGAAGGAAACAGAGAGAGGAAGGAAACAGAGAGAGGAAGGAAACAGAGAGAGGAAGGAAACAGAGAGGGGAAGGAAACAGAGAGAGGAAGGAAACAGTGAGAGGAAGGAAACAGAGAGAGGAAGGAAACAGAGTTGATCCCCACACAGAGGCAGAAGCAGCCGGGACAGACCAGACGTCTCACAGTCTGCCAAGAGTTAGGGACCTGCACTTAGAAAAAGGTTCCAAAAGGATTCTTCAGCTGTCCCCAAAGAAGACCCTGTTTGGTTCAAGGGAGAACCCTGTTTGGTTCCACGTAGAACCCTTTTCGGTTCCATGTAGAACCCTCTGTGGAAAGGTGGAGTTAAGGCAGATAGCGTGTGCTGCCTGCGATTTTACAGCCTTCAAGGGCGAAGAATGGAGATTTTTCAGACCAAATCCCACAGGTGCTTTGTGAAGGCTGGGGTGGCATAACACCCCCTCCCGTGCTCCCCTCTAAGCCATTTCATAGCCTTCTCTGAGTGCGTTCCCATACCCAGGTTTGTGTCCCAAATGGCACCCTATTCCCTACATAGTACACTTATTTTGACCAGAGCCCTATGAGGCCCTACTGCACACTATAAGGAATAGGGGGCCATTTGGGAT
>NC_138317.1:39980000-40107500 GCF_965601325.2 Salmo salar
GGAGACCTTGAGGGAGACGAGAGGGAGACCGAGAGGGAGACGAGAGGGAGACCTTGAGGGAGACGAGAGGGAGACGAGAGGGAGACGAGAGGGAGAGAGGAAGAGACAGATAGGGAGAATCTTAAGCACGTCATCATGTAACAATGTACAAATGTGCATTGAAGACAACAGTATATATATCACGTTGTAGTGACAACAAGTATCACAACATGCCAAGGCAGTAGAGAGGGTATACTCTTTAGTTTTCCTCACTCATAGTAACCTCACTTCTAAACTGCTCTCCTGAACGTGATGAGTATTATACATGGAACTGGGGAATGGGAGTTTCTAGCCACCCCTCTCCTCAACATGTCTGGAGGAAAGTATGTTTCTACTGTTTTTTAGTCCTAATTTAACATGACTGTTCCCTTTTCTTTTCCCTGTAGTCCAGAGTGATGGATGAAGGCCGGTCCTGAGTTTCACGCTGACAATAGTGGGCCTGAGAGACATGGTGTGTGTCACGAATGGCACCCTATTCCCTACATAGTGCACTACTTTGGTGAAACGTAGTGCTCTGTGCATGGAATAGGGTGTCATTTGGGAGCTGAGGATCATGTTCTGTTCAAACACGGTTTATTCATGGATGCCAGGCTTCCCCAAGTATTTCACCAATAAAAAAATACAAATTCTAAAATAATTTATCTTTCGTCTCTCTCTGTGTTTTCATAATTTTCCATCAATTCGCAAGTGGCTTAATTGCACCGGAGAAATCATCCGAGCAAGGGAAACAGCTCCTCTCTGTCTCAGTATGTGTCCTATGTATCTGATGCTGTCTGGACCAAAAGAGTATGACATGATGCCGCCGTAGCATTTGATTGATTGAGGCCAGCAAGAATTTGGCCTCCTTTGACAACAAAAAGTATAAAATAATTAGCCCATCAGCGCTGATCTGAGCTCAACTGTGGTTTGTCCTGGTGCAACAAAAACGACCCCCAAGGGAGGCCAGTTTGATTTGGCTTCAGACCAATCAAATCACTTCCTAAGCAAAACGTAATTTTCAGAAAAACTTGTTTGTTTCTGGTCTGCTTGAGTTGATGGCCTGCAGTAGCTAGCTTGTTAAATCAGCCATGGATGGAGATGGGGATTTGGACTTCTCTGTACAGGCCAGTGATTACGGCGGGGATTCTGATCTAACCATGAATTCATCTTTTTTATTTTATTATTTTACCAGGTAAGTTGACTGAGAACACATTCTCATGTACAGCAACGACCTGGGGAATATTTACAGGGGAGAGGAGGGGGAACACTATAAACCCTATAAACACTATAAACCCTATAAACACTATAAACACTATAAACAATATAAACACTATAAACACTATAAACCCTATAAACACTATAAACACTATAAACCCTATAAACACTATAAACACTATAAACACTATAAACCCTATAAACCCTATAAACCCTATAAACCCTATAAACCCTATAAACCCTATAAACACTATAAACCTTATAACCCCTATAAACCTATAAACACTATAAACCTTATAACCCCTATAACCCCTATAAACACTATAAACCCTATAAACACTATAAACCCTATAAACACTATAAACACTATAAACAATATAAACACTATAAACACTATAAACCCTATAAACACTATAAACCTTATAAACCCTATAAACCTTATAACCCCTATAAACCCTATAAACCTTATAACCCCTATAAACCCTATAAACCTTATAACCCCTATAACCCCTATAAACACTATAAACACTATAACCCCTATAAACACTATAAACCCTATAAACACTATAAACACTATAAACACAATGCACCCTACTCACCCAACTCTGACTGCCCTAGAAAAAGCTTTTCCAACATGAATAGTGTGGATGATATAGACTCACAGAGGGGACCCGGGCGTGTGTGCTGGGCCCACGAAGAACCACAGAGAAGTTATTATTACGTATGTACCAGCCGGCTGCACAAAAACAACAACTATCACTCCATCTCGTTCGGCTTGGGTGACACAAATGATTTAGCAGGTTGAGAAAACACACTGGTGTTACGGGATCCCAAAGCCTTCGTGTGCGTGTTTTCCCAGAAAACGAGTACAGTATAACAACAGAACGGGGCTGGGGGACAAGGGAATGAGGGACAGTTAAAGACACATGGGTGGGAGACGGGTCAGAGGTCACACAAAGATGTTATAAGAGATTACATAACAGAGCAATAATGCAGATCAGGAGGTGGAGGAGGAGGGGAGGAGGTGGAGGTGGAGGAGAGGGAGGTGGAGGTGGAGGAGGTGGAGGTGGAGGAGGTAGAGGTGGAGGGGGAGGTGGAGGAGGTAGAGGTGGAGGAGGAGGTGGAGAAGGAGGGGGAGGAGGAGGAGGTGGAGGTGGAGGAGAATGGGGAGGAGGAGGTGGAGGAGGTGGAGGAGGTGGGGGAGGTGGAGGAGGAGGGGGAGGAGGAGGTGGAGTAGGTGGAGGTGGAGGAGGAGGTGGAGGAGGAGGAGAATGGGGAGGTGGAGGAGGAGGGGGAGGTGGAGGAGGAGGTGGAGGAGGAGGTGGTGGAGGAGGTGGAGGTGGAGGAGGGGAGGAGATGGAGGAGGTGGAGGTGGAGGAGGTGGAGGAGGAGGTGGAGGGGGAGGAGGTGGAGGAGGTGGAGGGGAGGAGGAGGAGGTGGAGGAGGAGGGGGAGGTGGTGGAGGAGGTGGAGGTGGAGGAGGGGAGGAGATGGAGGAGGTGGAGGTGGAGGAGGGGAGGAGGACGTGGTGGGGAGGAGAGGAGGAGGTGGAGGGGAGGAGGAGATGGAGGAGGAGGAGGAGGTGGTGGTGGAGGAGGTGGAGGAGGGGAGGAGATGGAGGAGGTGGACGAGGTGGAGGAGGAGGTGGGGGGGGAGGTGGTGGAGGAGGTGGAGGGGAGGAGAGGAGGAGGTGGAGGAGGTGGAGGAGGAGGGAGAGAAGGAGGAGGAGGAGGAGGAGGGGGAGAAGGAGGAGGAGGAGGTGGAGGAGGTGGAGGAGGTGGAGGGGAGGAGGACGAGGAGGTGGTGGAGGAGTAGGTGGGGGGAGGAGGGGAGGAGATGGAGGAGGTGGAGGTGGAGAAGGAGGGGGGGAGGAGGAGGAGAAGGTGGTGGAGGTGGAGGAGGTGGAGGTGGAGAAGGAGGGGGAGGAGGAGGTGGTGGAGGTGGAGGAGGTGGAGGAGGAGGTGGGTGGAGGGGAGGAGGAGGTGGAGGAGGTGGAGGGGAGGAGGACGTGGTGGGGAGGAGAGGAGGAGGTGGAGGAGGAGGAGGAGGTGTGGAGGAGGAGGTGGAGGAGGAGGTGGAGGGGGAGGGGGAGTAGGAGGTGGAGGAGGTGGTGGTGGATGTGGAGGAGGAGGTGGGGGAGGAGAGGAGGAGGTGGAGGAGGTGGAAGAGGAGGAATGAAGAAAGGCCCTGTGATTCTCTAGCCTCAGCTTCCCACTCGTTTCCTCTCAGCTCTGGGTTCCCATCAGGCCCTGGCTGCCATGACAGAGACAGAGACAGACAGAGACAGACAGAGACAGACAAAGAGACAGAGAGAGAGAGAGAGAGAGAGAGAGAGAGAGAGAGAGAGAGAGAGAGAGAGAGAGAGAGAGAGAGATTTGCTTCCTCAAGGGAGAATCCTGGCATCTGGATCACGTTAGAAGGAATCTGTGTTGATCTGGCGTAGAGAACGAGGTGGAAAAAACAGGCCAACTGACTGAGCGCAAGGCGAGCTGGTGCTGATGGACCAGGGTCTGGGATGGGAGGCCACAGGGGTGAGGGGGTGGAGGGTTAGGAGGGATAACAGCGTCGGGGGAATCCGTCTCTTCTCCGTCTCTTCTGCCAATTGTTCATAAAAAGCTAGACATTGTTTCCAGGCTGGTGTGAGAAAGCGGGTTCAGGCAGGGCTTGCCAGCGGGTCAAAACAACGGCACCACCACTCCGTGTAGGAGGAGCTAGGGAAAATTGGGCCTAAGCCGGGTACAGTTGATCTCTCCCCAGAGTCACTGGAAACACTGACGAAGCTGCCGCCGGCTCGCTCCCAGGAACATGAGAGCGCCTGATAGTGGGAGATGGTGACAGATCACATTTATCATCCTCAATGTTTTGGTAACCTATTTCATCGGGTTAGCCAACGACAAAAGCTTTGTTATTACTGTTTCCATTGTTTATGTATATAAATACATAAATCAAGTTCATAAATTCACTGCCCACAATAGCATCTACATCAATGTAGGTTTGTCTTTTGTATAATTTAGCTAGCTAGTTGCTCAATATTAATCCCGGCTATGGAACCCAGACCTGTTCGCCGGACGTGCTACCTGTCCCAGACCTGCTGTTTTCAACTCTCTAGAGACAGCAGGAGAAGGAAATAGATACTCTGAATGATCGGCTATGAAAAGCCAACTGACATTTACTCCTGAGGTGCTGACCTGTTGCACCCTCGACAACCACTGTGGTTATTATTATTTGACCATGCTGGTCATTTATGAACATTTGAACATCTTGGCCATGTTCTGTTATAATCTCCACCCGGCACAGCCAGAATAGGACTGGCCACCCCTCATAGCCTGGTTCCTCTCTAGGTTTCTTCCTAGGTTTTGGCCTTTCTAGGGAGTTTTTCCTAGCCACCGTGCTTCTACACCTGCATTGCTTACTGTTTGGGGTTTTAGGCTAGGTTTCTGTACAGCACTTTGAGATATCAGCTGATGTAAGAAGGGCTATATAAATACATTTGATTTGATTTTGATTTGATTAACATTTGTCATGACCTGATTAGGTCAGGCTACCTGATTTGGTCGGGGTGCATTGTGGTTAAGCCTTACTCTGACTCTTTTCCTAACCTTAACCTAATTCTCCTAACCTGCCACGTGAATTCACCTGACCTGCTACGTTACTTACCTTAACCTGCCAATTTAGTCATCCTAACCTGTAATTCACCTAACCTGCGACTGGGGCAGACAGAACCGTTGCTAACAGTGGAGTCCAACCAAATCGGGTAGCTCGATCTGATTGGGTAGTCACACATTAATCCCTAATTCTTCCTGACTTGTGTGGAATTTTTCACTGACTCTCTGTCACATTATTCTCAGAGTAACTGTCAACTTATTTAAATACCTTATTTTCAAATACAGATGATAAGTGCACAGAGGTAATTTGTACATTTTGTTTTCTACAATCTACATACACTATCCCATAATAACGAAAACAGGTTTTAGAACATTTTGCAAATATATTAAAAATAAAAAACAGAAATACCTTATTTAGATACAGTTGAAGTCAGAGGTTTACATACACTTAGGTTGGAGTCATTAAAACCCTTTTTTCAACCACTCCACAAATTTCTTGTTAACAAACTATAGTTTTGGCAAGTCAGTTAGGACATCTACTTTTTGCATGACACAAGTAATTTTTCCAACAATTGTTTACAGACAGATTATTTCACTTATAATTCACTGTATCACAATTCCAGGGGGTCAGAAGTTTACATACACTAAGTTGATTGTGCCTTTAAACAGCTTGGAAAATTCCTGAAAATTATGTCATGGCTTTAGAAGCTTCTGATAGGCTAATTGACATCATTTGAGTCAATTGGAGGTGTACCTGTGGATGTATTTCAAGGCCTACCTTCAAACTCAGTGCCTCTTTGCTTGACATCATGGAAAAATCTAAAGAAATCAGTCAAGACCTCAGAAAAAGAATTGTAGACCTCCACAAGTCAGGTTCATCCTTGGGAGCAATTTACAAACGCCTGAAGGTACCTCGTTCATCTGTACAAACAATAGTAAACACCATGGGACCACACAGCCGTCATACTGCTCAGGAAGGAGACGCGTTCTGTCTCCTAGAGATTAACGTACTTTGGTGTGAAAAGTGCAAATCAATCCCAGAACAACAGCAAAGGACCTTGTGAAGATGCTGGAGGAAACAGGTACAAGGTATCCATATCCACAGTAAAACGAGTCCTATATCCACATAACCTGAAAGGCCCCTCAGCAAGGAAGAAGCCACTGCTCCAAAACCTCCATAAAAAAGCCAGACTACGGTTTGCAACTGCACATGGGGACAAAGATTGTACTTTTTGAAGAAATGTCCTCTGGTCTGATGAAACAAAAATAGAGCAGTTTGGCCATAATGACCATCGCTATGTTTGGAGGAAAAAGGGGGAGGCTTGCAAGCCGAAGAGCACCATCAGCAGCATCATGTTGTGGAGGTGCTTTGCTGCAGGAGGACTGGTGCACTGCACAAAATATCATGAAGAAGGAAAATTGTGTGCATATATTGAAGCAACATCTCAATACATCAGTCAGGAAGTTAAAGCTTGGTCGCAAATGGGTCTTCCAAATGGACAATGACCCCAAGCATACATCCAAAATTGTGGCAAAATTGCCCCCTCCTGCTGTTCAAAGACCATTCACTGGCATTTTCTACAAGAAATCTGCCTCCAGAAATAAAATCTTCTTCCAAGTGGGTGTGACACACACCTAGTCCCATTGCTTGCTGCACTGCTGCTTGGATTCCACCTGGCAATCTGTTCACCGTCTGCCCTGGCCTGTCTCCCCCTGTCTGGTACAGGTACCTTCACCACACTCACCCCTCTCTGTTCACTGTCTGCCCTGGCCTGTCTCCCCCTGTCTGGTACAGGTACCTCCACCACACTCACCCCTCTCTGTTCACCGTCTGCCCTGGCCTGTCTCCCCCTGACTGGTACAGGTACCTCCACCACACTCACCCCTCTCTGTTCACCGTCTGCCCTGGCCTGTCTCCTCCTGACTGGTACAGGTACCCCCACCACACTCATCCCTCTCTGTTCACCGTCTGCCCTGGCCTGTCTCCCCCTGTCTGGTACAGGTACCTCCACCACACTCACCCCTCTCTGTTCACCGTCTGCCCTGGCCTGTCTCCCCCTGACTGGTACAGGTACCTTCACCACACTCACCCCTCTCTCCCGAGCTTTCACTCGCCTCCAGCACGCACTCCATGTTGGGGCAAGTGAATCTGAACTTACAATGGCTAGGCCCTAGTCGTTTTATATATATATATATATTTATTATTATTATTATTATTATTATTTATTTATTTTTTTTTGCATTTTGCTATTTGTCTCATGACTCCTGCATACTTTGTTGACTACAAACGTTCTTTACCCAATCGTGGGACAGAATGTGTTTGTTCCCACACTCGGGACTCTGACTCTCTATAGTTACACAGACTCCTATTCTAACCACCTCTCGCCAGCTTTGTATTCATGTTACTTAAAACCTGGGTTTTCTGCATGTTAACACTAGAAGCTTATTATCTAAAATGGATCAATTGAAAATGTGGGTTCACAGCTCCAATCCAGATGTGTTGGTCATTACTGAGACGTGGTTAAGGAAGAGTGTTTTGAATACTGATGTTAACCTTTCTGGTTATAACCTTTTTCGACAAGACAGATCTTCCAAAGTTAGGGGAGTGGCAATCTTTACCCAGGATCACCTTCAGTGCTCGGTTGTCTCCACCAAGTCTGTCCCCAAACAATTTGATTTGCTGTTTTTTATTTATTTATTTACCTTTATTTAACTAGGCAAGTCAGTTAAGAACAAATTCTTATTTTCAATGACGGCCTAGGAACAGTGGGTTAACTGCCTTGTTCAGGGGCAGAACGACAGATTTTTACCTTGTCAGCTCAGGGATTTGATCTTGCAACCTTTCGGTTTCTAGTCCAACACTCTAACCACTAGGCTACCTGCTGCCCCAAATAGCTCTTTGTTGACTGTTGCTGGGTGTTATCGTCCTCCATCAGCACCGGCCTGTACCCTACCTGCCTTAAGCTCTCCTGGCCCCTTACACTAAGTCTGAATTTGTCCTGCTAGGTGACCTAAACTGGGACATGCTTAATCCACCTGACCAAGTCCTAAAGCAATAGGACTCCCTAAATATTTCTCAGATTATTACCAATCCCACAAGGTATGACTTCAAACACCCAGAAAAGGCTACTCTCCTCGATGTTATCCTCACAAATAATCCTGATAGGAATCAGTCTGGTGTTTTCTGTAATGACCTTAGTGATCACTGTTTTACAGCCTGTGTTCATAATGGCTGCTCAGTGAAACGACCTGTCTTGATTTGTCATAGACGCTTGCTAAAAAACTTTAATGAGCAAGCCTTCCTTCCTGAACTGGCCTCTGTAAAATGGTATAGAATCAGTTTGATCCCCTCTGTAAAATGGTATAGAATCAGTTTGATCCCCTCTGTAAAATGGTATAGAATCAGCTTGATCCCCTCTGTAAAATGGTATAGAATCAGCTTGATCCCCTCTGTTAAATGGTATAGAATCAGTTTGATCCCCTCTGTAAAATGGTAAAGAATCAGCTTGATCCCCTCTGTTAAATGGTATAGAATCAGCTTGATCCCCTCTGTTAAATGGTATAGAATCAGTTTGATCCCCTCTGTAAAATGGTAAAGAATCAGCTTGATCCCCTCTGTTAAATGGTATAGAATCAGTTTGATCCCCTCTGTAAAATGGTATAGAATCAGCTTGATCCCCTCTGTTAAATGGTATAGAATCAGCTGGATCCCCTCTGTTAAATGGTATAGAATCAGCTTGATCCCCTCTGTTAAATGGTATAGAATCAGTTTGATCCCCTCTGTTAAATGGTATAGAATCAGCTTGATCCCCTCTGTTAAATGGTATAGAATCAGCTGGATCCCCTCTGTTAAATGGTATAGAATCAGTTTGATCCCCTCTGTAAAATGGTATAGAATCAGCTTGATCCCCTCTGTCGAAGACGCTTGGACCTTCTTCTTTGATATTTTCAGTGGTATTGTTAACAAACACTCCCCCATAAAGAAAATGAGAATTAAAAACAGGTTCAGCCCCTGGTTCGACCGTGATCTGGCAGAGTTACTCCACCTCAAGAATTGCATGTGGCGAAAGGCTCGGCACACGCATAGGCAAGCTGATTGGCTATCGTTCAGGCAAATGAGAAATAAGTGTACTCAGGCTATCCGGAAGGCCAAAGTTAGTTACTTTAAGGAGCAGTTCTCTCTCTGTGGGTCTAACCCCAAGAAGTTCTGGAAAACGGTTAAAGACCTGGAGAATAAACCCTCCTCCTCACAGCTGTCCATGTCCTTAATGTTGATGATGTGGTTGTTACTGACAAGAAGCACATGGCTGAGCTCTTTAATCACCACTTCATTAAGTCAGGATTCCTATTTGACTCAGCCATGCCTTCTTGCCCGTCCAACATTTCCTCATCTCCCACCCCTTTTAATGCGACTATCCCAAATGTTTCTCCCTGCAGGCAGTTACTGAGTCTGAGGTGCTAAAGGAGCTCCTTAAACTTTACCCCAAAAAACCATCTGGGTCAGATAGTTTAGACCCTTTCTTCTTTAAGGTTGCTGCCCCTATCATCGCCAAGCCTATCTCCAACCTTTTTAACCTGCCTCTCCTTTCTGGGGAGGTTCCCATTGCTTGGAAGGCAGCCATGGTTCATCCTTTATTTAAAGGGGGAGATCAAGCTGATCCTAACTGTTATAGGCCTATTTCTATTTTGCCCTGTTTATCAAAAGTGTTGGAAAAACTTGTCAATAATTAACTGACTGGCTTTCTTGATGTCTATAGTATTCTCTCTGGTCTGCAATCTGGTTTCCGCTCAGGTTATGGATGTGTCACCGCAACCTAAAGGTCCTCAATGATGTCACCAATGCCTTTGATTCTAAGCAATGTTGTGCTGCTATTTTTATTGACTTGGCCAAAGCTTTTGATACAATAGACCATTCCATTCTCATGGGCCGGCTAAGGAGTATTGGTGTCTCTGAGGGGTCTTTGGCCTGGTTTGCTAGCTACCTCTCTCAAAGAGTGCAGTGTATAAAGTCAGAAAATCTGCTGTCTCAGCCACTGCCTGTCACCAAGGGAGTACCCCAAGGCTCAATCCTAGGCCCAACGCTCTTCTCAATTTACATCAACAACATAGCTCAGGCAGTAGGAAGTTCTCTCATCCATTTATATGCAGATGATACGGTCTTATACTCAGCTGGCCCCTCCCCGGATTTTGTGTTGTAATTTTGTTGTCTCTCTTGTTATGATGTGTTTTGTCCTGTATTTATATTGTATTTATTTTATATATTTTTTTAATCCCAGGCCCATGTCCCCGCAGGAGGCCTTTTGCTTTTTGGTAGGTCGTCACTGTAAATAAGAATTTGTTCTTAACTGACTTGCCTAGTTAAATAAATAAAAATATTCAAAAATAACCAATAAGATATGAGGCTGTAATCGCTGCCAAAGGTGCTTCAACAAAGTACTGAGTATAGAGTCTGAATACTTATGTAAATTTGACATTTGTCATTATGAGGTATTGTGTGTAGATTGATTAATATATATTTTTTAATCTATTTTTAAAAAATGTGGGAAAAGTCAAAGGGTCTGAATACTTTCCAAATGCGCTGTATGTCAATATATTACATTTCGGTATGGGAATAGCAACTTGTGATAAGTTATTTCACAAGGTTTACAGTTGAAACTTCATACTTCATAGTTGGAGGAGTTAAGTATTGATGTTGTAATTGTATGAGATTTACAGATCTGCTGATATCCCAGCTGAAAGATGCAGTGACCGTTTGGATGGAGCAGAAAAGCCAAAAAGCTGCATTGAGAAGTGACAAAGTGCTAGCTATTACAACAGTAAGGGAGTTGAGGGAAAAGAAGGGGACAAGTCTCACCGAGCTGGATGAATATCAACCCACTCTGGGTACGTCCCCAATGACACACTATAGCCTTATAGGCCCTGGACAAAAATAGTCCACTAAACAAGGAATAGGGTGCCATTTGGGACGAGGTTGATATTTATCCAGCTTTGTCAAATTTCTCCTGAGACCCTGGGTGGAGCTGATGACAGAATTTCTAGCTGAACGTAAAATGAAAAATGTATCCCTTATTCCCACACAACTAAAAACTAAATCCATACTTATTGTCATCTAGAAAGTAGCCAGAGAGACTAGAGACCTATACAGAACTACCTAGGGATGGTGTTGACTGTATTATATCAGCAGTGAAGTAAAGAAAAGGAGGAGGATGTTGAGTTTAGAGTTGAGGGGGTTTTAAGGCTTGATCTGTGTCCCAAATGGCACCCTATTCCCTGTGTAGTGCATTACTTTTAAACAGAGCCTTATGCGCTCTGGTCAGAAGTAGTGCCCTATATAGGGAATAGGGTGCAATTTAGGACACACACTTGATCTGAGGTTCCAGGCGGGAACAAGAGATAGCAGAGCCAGAGTGCAGTTAACTAGTGGAGCCAGCTAGGGCGTTGTCCCATTCACTAGGGATGTGTCCTAAATAGCACCCTATTCCCTATGTAGTGCACAACTCTGTTAAGAGGTTTGAAGACAAGCCTGTACTGAGACTCTTAGCCCTGACATGGGGCCTTCAGAGACTGAGCCAGGCCCTTAGCCTTGACATGGGGCCTTCAGAGACTGAGCCAGGCTCTTAGCCCTGACATGGAACACCCAGACTGAGCCAGGCCCTTAGCCTTGACATGGGGCCTTCAGAGACTGAGCCAGGCTCTTAGCCTTGACATGGGGCCTTCAGAGACTGAGCCAGGCTCTTAGCCTTGACATGGGGCATCCAGAGACTGAACCAGGCTCTTAGCCTTGACATGGGGCCTTCAGAGACTGAACCAGGCTCTTAGCCTTGACATGGGGCATCCAGACTGAGCCAGGCTCTTAGCCTTGACATGGGGCATCCAGAGACTGAACCAGGCTCTTAGCCTTGACATGGGGCATCCAGAGACTGAACCAGGCTCTTAGCCCTGACATGGAACACCCAGACTGAGCCAGGCTCTTAGCCTTGACATGGGGCCTCCAGAGACTGAACCAGGCTCTTAGCCTTGACTTGGGACACCCAGAGACTGAGCCAGGCTCTTAGCCTTGACATGGGGCCTCCAGAGACTGAGCCAGGCTCTTAGCCTTGACATGGGGCCTTCAGAGACTGAACCAGGCTCTTAGCCTTGACTTGGGACACCCAGAGGCCCTAGCCGGTCTGTACGGGCCAATGCTCCATCATCACCAACCGTGACCGACATCTGCAACCCATTACACCCCTTAATTATCCTCAGGTGAACCTCATGGAAAATGTGACACAAGCCATTGGAATGTAAATACATAACCCAATGGAACGCCCATTGATGTTCATTCTTTTGTATATATGCAGTAGAGGCATTAGAAGCTGTTCTGGCTCTTGTTGGCCCAATGCCGTATTAAGACACTTTATGTTGGTGTTTCCTTTATTTTGGCAGTTACCTGTAGATCTTTTCAGTTGGCATGTCTCTCTGTTATTAAACATGTTTAAAGTTGACATTTTAGTCATTTAGTAGACGCTCTTATCCCAGAGAGACTTACAGTTAGTGCGTCCATCTAAACACATCTAGGTGGGACAACCACATACCACAGTCATAGTAAATACATTTTTCCTCAAAGTTTCTATCAGCAAGGTGGGGGGGGGGGGATCCAGTGTGAGTGTTAGTTCACAAAATTCTTTTTTGGGGTGGTGCGAGGTGGTGTGCTGTGGGATTATCTACAATACTCTTTGAAGAGGTAGGGTTTCAGATGTTTTCAGAAGATGGACGGGGACTCTGCTGTTCTAGCTTCAGGGGGAGGTTGGTTGCACCATTGGGGTGCCAGGACAGAGAAGAGCTTGGACTGGGCTGAGCTGGAGCTCCACTCCCATAGGGGTGGGAGAGCCAAGACCAGAGGTGGCAGAACAGAGTACTCAGGTTGGGGTGTAGGGTTTCAGCATAGCCTGAAGGTAGGGAGGGGCAGTTCCTCTTGCTGCTCCGTAGGCAGGTACCATGGTCTCGCAGTAAATGCAATCTTCAACTGGAAGCTAGTGGAGTGTACGGAGGAGCGGTGTGAGATGGGAGAAGTTAGGAAAACACCTGGATTAGGACTTGCGCCGCTTCCTGTGTGAGGTAGGGTCGTACTCTACGAATGTTGTAGAGTATGAACAAGTCACTGCTTTGATGTTTTCCGTGAACAACAGGGTGATGTCCAGTGTCACACCAAGGTTCTTGGAAACGTGGAGTTTTCAACAATGCTGGAGAGGTTTTGGAGCGGTCAGGCCTTCCCGGTAGGAAGAGCAGCTCCGAATTGTTGAGCTGGTAGGCCAACATCCAAGCTGAGATATCTGCCAGGTACGCAGAGATTACATTTTAGTCATTTAGCAGACACTCTTATCCAGAGCAACTTACAGTAGTGAGTGCATACATTTTCATACTTTTTTTTTCATACTGGGCCCCAGTGGGACTACAAGTGTCGCCACCTGGGTGTCGTCCACATAGCAATGATAGGAGAGACCATGTGAGGATATCACGGGCAGAGTGACTTGGTGTATAGAGAGAAGAGGAGAGGGCCTAGAACCGAGCCCTGGGGGACATCAGTAGTGAGAGTACGTGGTGCAGACACAGATCCTCTCCACGTCACCTGGAGCAACCTGCCAGATAGGAAGAGATCCAAGAGTGTGCAGAGCCTGAGACGCCCACCCCTGAGAGGGTGGAGAGGAGAATCTAATGGTTCACAGGCAGCAGACAGATCTATGAGGATGAGAAAAGAAGAAAGAGAGTCAGCTTTGGTAGTGCGGAGAGCCTCCGTGACACAGTGAAGAGCAGTCTTGTTTGAGTGACCCGTCTTGAAGCCTGACTGGTTAGGGTCCAGAAAATCGTTCTGAGAGAAATAGCGAGAGAGTCGGTCAGAGACAGAATGCTCAAGTGTTTAGGAAAGAAAAGAAAGAAGGGATACAGGTCTGTAGTTTTTGACGTCAGAGGAGTCGAGTGTTAGTTTCTTGAAGAGTGGAGTGACTCTGGCCATTTTGAAGTCAACTTGATTTTTGCAAGCGTCACATTTCGGTGTGTGGCGCTGCCTTGTCATGCAAAACAGACATAAGGAGCATATTCCACTCTGATTTTGTGGCCTGTTTGTTCATGGTACACCAACTGTAAAATAATAAGGCAACCACAAAAGCAAACACGTGCATGTGCACACATGGGCACAATAGCAAATTTCACCAAACCTGCAGTACAGCTGTACTGGTCTGTGTCCCAAATGGCACCCTATTCTCTGGTCAGAAGTAACACACTTGGTCTAAAGTAGTGCACTATATAGGGAATAGGATGCATTTGAACGTATCCCTGGTAATGTTGGAACATGGCACATGCCTTCCCCATTGCAAAAAAGCTACTGATTTCCAAACCACTGCCAGAATCTTCCTGGCAGCCAAAAACAAGCCATTCCACTGCCAGAATCTTCCCGGCATCCAAAACAAGCCATTCTAGAGGAATGTGCACAACACAACAATTCCAAATGCTGAAACAATTATGGTGAGTCATCAGAGCCTGCCTGTATACCCAGGCCAGTGATAAAACCTGTTCAAGCGTTCAGACAGACAGGGAAGAGAGTGTACAGTACAGTACAGTGGTGGGCCTCTGCTACACATACCAGGCACGCCAAACACAACATGTGCAAAGAGACTGGTTAAAGACTGAAGTACAGGAGGTGAACAAGTCCTAGTAAGGGCTTCCCATGATTATGGTGTAGGTCTAATGTGTAAGAGCAGAAATCTAACCAGGTAGGGGTCTGATGTGTAAGAGCAGAAATCTAACCAGGTAGGGGTCTGATGTGTAAGAGCAGAAATCTAACCAGGTGGGGGTCTGATGTGTAAGAGCAGAAATCTAACCAGGTAGGGGTCTGATGTGTAAGAGCAGAAACACAACCAGGTAGGGGTCTGATGTGTAAGAGCAGAAACACAACCAGGTAGGGGTCTGATGTGTAAGAGCAGAACCAGGTACTGTAGGTACCTGCACATTTATATAAACTACTGGTCAAAAGTTTTACAAGTTTGGACACACCTACTCATTCAAGGGTTTTTCTTTATTTTTACTCTTTTCTACATTATAGAATAATAATGAAGTCATTAAAACTAGGAAATAACACATACGGAATCATGTAGTAACCAAAAAAGTGTTAAACAAATCCAAATATATTTGAGATTTGAGATTCCATATGTGTGAAAGTGTAACAATTGTCGTCTGGAATGGAGGACCAAAACGCAGCAGGAATGTGGATGCTCATCTTGTAGTTTATTTTAAAATAAAGTGAACACCAAAATAACAAAATGAAGAACGAACGACCGATCAACAAAACAGTCTTGTCATGCTCACACACGCAAAACAAGAAACAATCTCCCACAAACACTAACCCAAACACATACCCATATATAGGACTCCCAATCAGAGGCAACGAGAAAACACCTGCCTCCAATTGAGAGTCCAACCCCAATAAACCAGACATAGAAATACAAAAGACCAGAGACCACATAGAAATACAAACATAGAACATTACCCAAAAACCCGGAAATAATAAATCAAACGCCCTACTAAATAAACCACTACCCCGAACCACATAAAACAAATAACCTCTGCCACGTCCTGACCAAACTACAATAACAAATAACCCTTATACTGGTCAGGACGTGACAGAAAGCTTGCATGATTCCATATGTGTTATTTCATAGTTTTGATGTCTTCACTATTATTCTACAATGTAGAAAATAGTGAAAATAAATAAAAATCCTTGAATGAGTAGGTGTGTCCAAACTTTTGACTGGTACTGTAAATGTGCTCTGTTTTCACTGCCAATTAGTTTGTCTGCTGTTTGATTTGTTGTCCTATTTTCACACATTGAGTCTAACTTTCCTCTTCGTTTTCTTGGCTGACTCACAGAACAGCTGATGGCAGAACAGCTAATGGCAGAACCGCTAATGGCAGAACCGCTAATGGCAGAACCGCTAATAGCAGAACCGCTAATAGCAGAACCGCTAATAGCAGAACAGCTAATGGCAGCTTCTTATTGCTGCCAGCTTGAATCATCCATTTGTCTTTCTGCAGCAACGGGGTGCATGAGAAGGAAGATAAAAAGGGCTCGAGTGTCCTGCTGTATTTAGTCAGTGGACGTCTTGATGTGGATGTTTGTGTGCGTCTGTATGTTGTCGTTTGGATGTGGATGTTTTGTATTGTAAAGAAAAAAAGAAAAAAAAAGTCTACCAACAACATTTTCCGTGATATAGCAACGCCTGATAAACTTGGATAGCTGAAAGGCAGCGAGTGAGTTTCCCGTTTGGAGAAGTTAAGAATTTATCCTACCATTTCTAGCGGTGTAGCAGGTTGTGAATCATGCTTTGAAAAGTTTCCACTCGGAGAATGAGATGGTCAATGACTCTAATTAATACATGCATTAACAGAAATGAATAAAATCAAATGAAATTATATTTGTCACATGCTTACTTACTAGCCCTTAACCAACAATGCAGTTTTAAGAAAATACCCCCCCCAAAAAGTAAGAGATAAGAATAACAAATAATTAATGAGCAGCAGTAAATAACAATAGCGAGGCTATATACAGGGGGTACCGGTACAGAGTCAATGTGCGGGGCCACCGGTGTCAAGGTAATTGAGGTAATATGTACATGTAAGTAGATTTATTAAAGTGACTATGCATAGATCATAACAGAGAGTAATGCAAATTGTCTTGTCTGGGTAGCCATTTGATTAGCTGTTCAGGAGTCTTATGGCTTGGGGGTAGAAGCTGTTTAGAACCCTCTTGAACCTAGACTTGGCGTTCCGGTGCAACTTGCCGTGCGGTAGAAGAGAGAACAATCTATGACTAGGGTGGCTGGAGTCTTTGACAATTTTTAGGGTCTTCCTCTGACACCGCCTGGTATAGAGGTTTTGGACGGCAAGAAGCCTGGCCCCGGTGTTGTACTAGGCCGTACGCACTACCTTTGTAGTGCCTTGTGGTCGGAGGCCGAGCAGTTGCCATTCCAGGACGGTTGCTCTTGATGGTGCAGCTGTAGAACTGTTTTAGGATCTGAGGACCCATGCCAAATCTTTTCAGTCTCCTGAGGGGGAATAGATTTTGTTGTGCCCTCTTCACAACTGTCTTGGTGTGCTTGGACCATGTTAGTTAGTTGGTGATGTGGACACCAAGGAACTTGAAGCTCTCAACCTGTTCCACTACAGCCCCGTCGTTGAGAATGGGGGCGTGCTCGGTCCTCCTTTTCCTGTAGTCCACAATCATCTCCTTTGTCTTGATTACGTTGAGGGAGATGTTGTTGTCCTTGCACCACATGGTCTTGTCTCTGACCTCCTCCCTATAGTCCGTCTCATCGTTGTTGGTGATCAGGCCTACCACTGTTGTGTCATCAGCAAACTTAATGATGGTGTTGGAGTCGTGCTTGGCCGTGCAGTCATGAGTGAACAGGGAGTACAAGAGGGGACTGAGCACGCACCCCTGAGGGGCCCCCGTGTTGAAGATCAGCGTGGCGGATATGTTGTTACCTAACCTTACCACCTGGGGGCGGCCGTCAGGAAGTCCAGGATCCAGTTGCAGAGGGAGGTGTTTAGTCCCAGTGTCCTTAGTGTTTAACGCTGAGCTGTAGTCAATGAATAGCATTCTCACATAGGTGTTCCTTTTGTCCAGGTGTGAAAGGGCAGTGTGGAGTGCAATAGAGATTGTATCTTCTATGGATCTGTTGGTGCGGTATGCAAATTGGAGTGGGTCTAGGGTTTCTAGGATAATGGTGTTGATGTAAGCCATGACCAGCTTTTCAAAGCATTTCATGGCTACAGACGTGAGTGCTACGGGTCGATAGTCATTTAGGCAGGTTACCTTAGTGTTCTTGGGCACAAGGACTATGGTGGCCTTCTTGAATCATGTTGGTATTACAGAGTCAGAGGTTGAAAATGTCAGTGAAGACACTTGCCAGTTGATCAGCGCATGCTCGGGAGTACACGTCCTGGTAATCCGTCTGGCCCTGCGGCCTTGTGAATGTTGAAGTGTTTAAAGGTCAGCGTGGCAGAGGTGATGTTGCGTACCCTCACCATCTGGGTTCGGCCAATCAGGAAGTCCAGGATCTAGTCCTAAACTTGGTGACAAGCTTGGAGGAGACTAGGGTGTTGAACGCTGATCTGTAGTCAATTAACAGCATTCTCACACAGGTATTCTTCTTTTCTAGGTGGGTGTGGAATGGAATTGAAATTGCAGCATCTATGCATGTGTTGGGGCGGTATGCAAATTGGAGTGGCTCTAGAGACAGCAAGAATGGTAGAGATACTCTGAATGATTGACTATGAAAAGCCAACTGACATTTACTCCTGAGGTGCTGACCTGTTGCACCCTCGACAACCACTGTGGTTATTATTATTTGACCCTGCTGGTCATCTATGAACATTTGAACATCTTGGCCATGTTCTGTTATAATCTCCACACGGCACAGCCAGAAGAGGACTGTTTCATTACCAGCCTTTCAACGCGCTTTTTGAAAAATGTTAACCTTTATTTAACAAGGCAAGTCAGTTAAGAACAAATTCTTATTTACAACGACAGCCTACCCGGACGCTGGGCCAATTGTGCACCGCCTTATGGGACTCCCAATTACCGCCGAATGTGATGCAGCCTGGATTCAAACCAGGGACTGCAGTGACGCCTCTTACACTGTGATGCAGTGCCTTAGACCACTGCGCCACTCAGGAGCCCTTAGTAGTCATTGTGGCATGAAGCCTTAGAGTTCTTAAGAACAGGAATGATGGTGGTCAGTTAAAGACGTGAGGATTACAGACTGGGACAAGGAGAGGTTGAAAACGACAGTGATCTGCGCATGCTCTGAGAACGCGCCCTGGAATTTAGTCCGCCTTGCGAGTGTTTACCTGTTTTAAGACCTTACTCATATCGGCCTCGGAGAGCGAGATCACCCAGTCCTCTGGTTCGATGGGGGCCCTCATGCATGGCACGGTATTGTTATTGTTGAAGCGTATATAAAATGCATTGAGTTTGTCTGGTAGAGAGGCATCGTTGGGCAGATCACGGCTGGGTCTTCCTTTGTAAGCCGTAATGGACTGTAGCCCTTTGCCACCATAAAGGGCAATGGGTTCTATAACCGATTCAAGTATTTTTTTGTTGTTGCCAGATCCTAATTGGGATGTCAAATGTTATGTTCCTTTTGATGGCGTAGAAGGCCCTTCTTGCCTTGTCTTTCAGATTGTTCACAGCTTCGTGGAAGTTACCTGTGGTGCTTAAGTCACCCTCAGAGTTTAGTTTAGGAACCCGTGACAACGGAAGGCCCTCTGAGCGAGTTGGTAGAGGCGAGGGGGGGGGGGGGGGGGGGTTGGAATTCACCGCCTGTCTGGTGTTCTGTCTGGAGTGTTGGATGTAAAGGGTCTGAATGTATGGCAAGTGACTCAGCTGGAGGTTTCAGAGCCAGTAGAAGCAGATGTGAGAATCAATTACTTGGGCCATGTTCATCGTCTGTTTTAATGAAACATGCAAACGCCAGGGAATCATCCCACTCTGAAAGGACGGGATCTAACAGAACATACTTGTGACACTGTATAGACAGACTGTGAAGACTGCTTCTGCTGATACAAATGGGTGTCTTACCTACTTGTCAACTAAATGTGCCTGTGCATCCACGCGCAAGCTATAAACCACGGCATAAATTTCAACTTGTTTCATTGGTAATTAAATAATTAAACTCTACTCCATTCTTTTTGCCATTCAGTGTGAATCTACGTAGATGCAGTGCATCTGAACCAGATGGTTGAAATCAGCAGTTTGCAGCTCTTCCATGAACATTACATCTTTACCCTCAGCCTGTATTCAGAGCTGCACTGACACCTGCTGGCCACCATATCCCACCTCCCACATATCCCACCTCCTACAGGACTAGTGTGTTTTGTATTTTACCTTCACCGTACAAAACAAACCAAAGGTGACGCACACACACACTGAAATGTTTGTGTTAATCTTTCATCCCCAGTAAAAAAAAAAAAGAAGTAAAAGAAATCAATAAAAAAAACAAGTAGCTTTAAAACTGTGGTTGCATTTAACTGATTTTTTTTTGTTTTACCTGGAAAACATTCAGAATGATTTATAGTCCAAGATTTTGTTATATATATACACACAGTTGAAGTCGGAAGTTTACATACACTTAGGTTGGAGTCATTAAAACTTTAACCACTCCACATATTTCTTGTTATCAAACTATAGTTCTGGCAAGTCAGTTAGGACATTTACTTTGTGCATGACACAAGTAATTTTTACAACAATTGTTTACAGATTATTTAACTTATAATTCACTGTGTCACAATTCCAGTGGGTCAGAAGTTTACATACAATAAGTTGACCATGCCTTTAAACAGCTCGGAAAATTCCAGAAAATGTCATGGCTTTAGAAGCTTCTGATAGGCTAATTGACATCATTTGAGTCAATTGGAGGTGTACCTGTGGATGTATTTCAAGGCCTACCTTCAAACTCAGTGCCTCTTTGCATGACAGCATGGGAAAATCAAAAGAAATCAGCCAAGACCTCAGAAAAAATTGTAGACCTCCACAAGTCTGGTTCATCCTTGGGAGCAATTTACAAACACTTGAAGGTACCACGTTCATCTGTACAAACAATAGTACGCAAGTATAAACACCATGGGACCACGCAGCCATCATACCTCTCAGGAAGGAGATGCGTTCTGTCTCCTAGAGATGAACGTACTTTGGTGCGAAAAGTGCAAATCAATCCCAGAACAACAGCAAACGCCCTTGTGAAAATGCTGGAGGAAACAGGTACAAAAGTATCTACATCCACAGTAAAACAAGTCTTATATCGACATAACCTGAAAGGCCCCTCAGCAATGAAGAAGCCACTGCTCCAAAACAGCCATAAAAAAGCCAGACTACAGTTTGCAACTGCACATGGGGACAAAGATCGTACTTTCTGGAGAAATGTCCTCTGGTCTGATGAAACAAAAATAGAACTGTTTGGCCATAATGACCATCGTTATGTTTGGAGGAAAAAGGGGGAGGCTTGCAAGCCGAAGAGCACCATCCCAACCGTAAAGCACGGGGGTGGCAGCATCATGTTGTGGGGGTGCTTTGCTGCAGGAGGGACTCGTGCACTTCACAAAATAGATGGCATCATGAGGAAAGAAAATTATGTGGATATATTGAAGCAACATCTCAAGACATCAGTCAGAAAGTTAAAGCTTGGTCGCAAATGGGTCTTCCAAATGGACTATGACCTCAAGCATACTTCCAAAGTTGTGGCAAAATGGCTTAAGGACAACAAAGTAAAGGTATTGGAGTGGCCATCACAAAGCCCTGACCTCAATCCTATAGAGAATTTGTGGGCAGAACTGAAAAAGCATGTGCGAGCAAGGAGGCCTAAAAACCTGACTCAGTTACACCAGCTCTGTCAGGAGGAATGGTCCAAAATTCACCCAACTTATTGTGGGAAGCTTGTGGAAGGCTACCCGAAACGTTTGACCCAAGTTAAACAATTTAAAGGCAATGCTATCAAATACTAATTGACTGTATGTAAACTTCTGACCCACTGAGAATGTGATGAAAGAAATAAAAGCTGAAATAAATAAATCTATTATTCTGACATTTCACATTCTTAAAATAAAGTGGTGATCCTAACTGACCTAAAACAGGTATTTTTTACTAGGATTAAATGTCAGGAATTGTGAAAAACTGAGTTTAAATGTATTTGGCTAAGGTGCATGTAAACTTCCGACTTCAACTGTATACACACACACAGAGTTGCATCATAATGAGAATATCAGTGATAAATACAGTTTAACAGCACATATACAACTATGATTATATCCAGCCCTCACCACTATAATGTCCCTGTTCCTCACCACTATAAAGTCCCTGTTCCTCACCACTATAATGTCCCTGTTCTTCACCACTATAAAGTCCCTGTTCCTCACCACTATAATGTCCCTGTTCTTCACCACTATAAAGTCCCTGTTCCTCACCACTATAATGTCCCTGTTCCTCACCACTATAAAGTCCCTGTTCCTCACTACTATAAAGTCCCTGTTCCTCACCACTATAATGTCCCTGTTCCTCACCACTATAAAGTCCCTGTTCCTCACCACTATAAAGTCCCTGTTCCTCACCACTATAAAGTCCCTGTTCCTCACCACTATAAAGTCCCTGTTCCTCACCACTATAAAGTCCCTGTTCCTCACCACTATAAAGTCCCTGTTCCTCACCACTATAATGTCCCTGTTCCTCACTACTATAATGTCCCTGTTCCTCACCACTATAAAGTCCCTGTTCCTCACCACTATAAAGTCCCTGTTCCTCACCACTATAAAGTCCCTGTTCCTCACCACTATAAAGTCCCTGTTCCTCTAACATGTTCTTAAAACAGGGAGGAACCATAAAGAATAAAAAGTTGCATTACATAATACTACTGCAAGGGCTCGTTGCCCTGACAAAGATTATACCTAGTCCTGTACTAAAAAAATAAACATTCCGGCAACTGGTTTGCTCATGCAACAGTGTTATTGAATGTATTTATTACAACCATAGTTTGTTATTATCATCATGTATACAGTTGGATAAAACAGCGTTTGCATCAGAAAGTCATCTCACCTAAGCAATATAAGAACTATGGTGTGGTTTCCTCAACACAGATTAAGGCTAGTCCTGGACAACAACAACAAAACAAGCTCAATGGAGAATCTCCATGGAAAATATATATTTTAGTCGAGGACCAGGTTTAATGTGTGTTGGGGGAAAACCTCTCCTATAACTTCAATGGAGTGTGACACTAAACTGTTTACACACCGAAAAGGTGCCAGAAATGTACAGGTTACAAAAATCATTGACACCCCTACAATAATAACAATTATTCTGCTTTTGTAAATACAATGAATGTTCGTGTTAGTGCAGTAATATCACAAACAGATAAGAGTCTATTTTTATTAAATCCACGCTCCAATCTTACTCCAAGACTCTCCTTCATTTGAATAGAAATACTACTGCGTTTTCTCAGAGGTTAGCTGGAGGCCTTGAGCTCAGGGGGGGGGGGGGGGGGTCAGGTAACAGGTAAGGTTACATCCCAGACCCAACCCTTTGCCCTGATGCCATGTCCCCTGACCCCTGACAACAGTGAGCTAGCCGGGAATCCCTTTCTCAAACCACTCCAGGGATCCACCCGGGGCTAGTGTTTCAGGTTGGGGGTTAAAACAAATAAAGAAGTGAAAGAGGACGGTTGGGTGCGGTCTCTCTTCTCATTGGGTGGCTTGCCAGATGATGATGCCCAGTATGGTCAGTACTATGGACAGGACCACGGCCAAGATGCACATCTTCTTACGGGACTTTTGCTGAGGGGAGAGACAGAGCAGAGGGATGGGTGGGTTGGTGACAGTTGAGATGCAGAAACAGCATGGAAACAAAACTGTTGCGACCAGACTGTTATACTGCTCAGTTTATACACTTTCAACACCTTGCAGAGTCCATGCCCTGATGAATTGAGACTGTTCGGAGGGCAAAGGGATCAACTGCCAATCCAGTAGTCTGAAAGCTACAGTGACAGGCAGGGGCCCTGTCACTTGGTCAATCGCTCCATGATTTAACAGAATGTTCAGCTTTCCCCAACTTAAATGTAAATTCGGTTCACACTTTGTTCCCCTCGCTCTCACCTGGCTCAGTTTCCCCTCCCACGCTCTCACCTGGCTCAGTTCCCCCTCCCTCCCTCCCTCCCTCGCTCTCACCTGGCTCAGTTCCCACTCCCTCGCTCTCACCTGGCTCAGTTCCCCCTCCCTCCCTCCCTCCCTTGCTCGCTCTCACCTGGCTCAGTTCCCCCTCCCTCCCTCGCTCGCTCTCACCTGGCTCAGTTCCCCCTCCCTCCCTCCCTCCCTCTCACCTGGCTCAGTTCCCCCTCCCTCCCTCCCTCGCTCGCTCTCACCTGGCTCAGTTCCCCCTCCCTCCCTCCCTCCCTCGCTCTCACCTGGCTCAGTTCCCCCTCCCTCCCTCGCTCTCACCTGGCTCAGTTCCCCCTCCCTCCCTCGCTCTCACCTGGCTCAGTTCCCCCTCCCTCCCTCCCTCCCTCTCACCTGGCTCAGTTCCCCCTCCCTCCCTCCCTCGCTCTCACCTGGCTCAGTTCCCCCTCCCTCCCTCCCTCGCTCTCACCTGGCTCAGTTCCCCCTCCCTCCCTCGCTCGCTCTCACCTGGCTCAGTTCCCCCTCCCTCCCTCGCTCGCTCTCACCTGGCTCAGTTCCCCCTCCCTCGCTCTCACCTGGCTCAGTTCCCCCCTCCCTCGCTCTCACCTGGCTCAGTTCCCCCTCCCTCCCTCCCTCCCACACTCTCCCCTGGCTCAGTTTCCCCTCCCACGCTCTCACCTGGCTCAGTTCCCCCTCCCTCCCTCCCTCGCTCTCACCTGGCTCAGTTCCCCTCCCTCTCTCCCTCCCTCGCTCTCACCTGGCTCAGTTCCCCCTCCCTCGCCTCCCTCCGCTCTCACCTGGCTCAGTTCCCCTCCCTCCCTCCCTCCCTCGCTCTCACCTGGCTCAGTTCCCCCTCCCTCCCTCCCTCGCTCTCACCTGGCTCAGTTCCCCCTCCTCCCTCGCTCTCACCTGGCTCAGTTCCCCCTCCCTCCCTCCCTCGCTCTCACCTGGCTCAGTTCCCCCTCCCTCCCTCCCTCGCTCTCACCTGGCTCAGTTCCCCCCCCTCCCTCCCTCGCTCTCACCTGGCTCAGTTCCCCCTCCCTCCCTCCCTCGCTCTCACCTGGCTCAGTTCCCCCTCCCTCCCTCCCTCGCTCTCACCTGGCTCAGTTCCCCCTCCCTCCCTCCCTCGCTCTCACCTGGCTCAGTTCCCCCCTCCCTCCCTCGCTCTCACCTGGCTCAGTTCCCCCTCCCTCCCTCGCTCTCACCTGGCTCAGTTCCCCCTCCCTCCCTCGCTCTCACCTGGCTCAGTTCCCCCTCCCTCCCTCCCTCGCTCTCACCTGGCTCAGTTCCCCCTCCCTCCCTCGCTCTCACCTGGCTCAGTTCCCTCCCTCCCTCCCTCGCTCTCACCTGGCTCAGTTCCCCCTCCCTCCCTCGCTCTCACCTGGCTCAGTTCCCCCTCCCTCCCTCCCTCGCTCTCACCTGGCTCAGTTCCCCCTCCCTCCTCCTCGCTCGCTCTCACCTGGCTCAGTTCCCCCCTCCCTCGCTCGCTCTCACCTGGCTCAGTTCCCCCTCCTCCTCCTCGCTCGCTCTCACCTGGCTCAGTTCCCCCTCCCTCCCACCCTCCCTCGCTCTCACCTGGCTCAGTTCCCCCTCCCTCCCTCCTCGCTCTCACCTGGCTCAGTTCCCCCCCTCGCTCTCACCTGGCTCAGTTCCCCCCTCCCTCCCTCGCTCTCACCTGGCTCAGTTCCCCCTCCCTCCCTCGCTCTCACCTGGCTCAGTTCCCCCTCCCTCCCTCCCTCGCTCTCACCTGGCTCAGTTCCCCCTCCCTCCCTCCCTCGCTCTCACCTGGCTCAGTTCCCCCCTCCCTCGCTCGCTCTCACCTGGCTCAGTTCCCCCCTCCCTCCCTCCCTCGCTCTCACCTGGCTCAGTTCCCCCTCCCTCCCTCCCTCCCTCGCTCTCACCTGGCTCAGTTCCCCCTCCCTCCCTCGCTCTCACCTGGCTCAGTTCCCCCCCCTCGCTCTCACCTGGCTCAGTTCCCCCCTCCCTCCCTCGCTCTCACCTGGCTCAGTTCCCCCCTCCCTCCCTCGCTCTCACCTGGCTCAGTTCCCCCCTCCCTCCCTCGCTCTCACCTGGCTCAGTTCCCCCTCCCTCCCACCCTCCCTCGCTCTCACCTGGCTCAGTTCCCCCCTCCCTCCCTCGCTCTCACCTGGCTCAGTTCCCCCCTCCCTCCCTCGCTCTCACCTGGCTCAGTTCCCCCCTCCCTCCCTCGCTCTCACCTGGCTCAGTTCCCCCCCCCCCTCCCTCCCTCGCTCTCACCTGGCTCAGTTCCCCCTCCCTCCCTCCCTCGCTCTCACCTGGCTCAGTTCCCCCTCCCTCGCTCGCTCTCACCTGGC
Source organism: Salmo salar (assembly GCF_965601325.2). NCBI lineage: Eukaryota > Metazoa > Chordata > Actinopteri > Salmoniformes > Salmonidae > Salmo > Salmo salar. The sequence goes on from NC_138317.1 coordinate 40,005,861, forward strand.
TCAGTTCCCCCCTCCCTCCCTCGCTCCCACCTGGCTCAGTTCCCCCCTCCCTCCCTCCCTCGCTCTCACCTGGCTCAGTTCCCCCTCCCTCCCTCCCTCCCTCGCTCTCACCTGGCTCAGTTCCCCCTCCCTCCCTCCCTCCCTCGCTCTCACCTGGCTCAGTTCCCCCTCCCTCCCTCCCTCGCTCTCACCTGGCTCAGTTCCCCCTCCCTCCCTCCCTCCCTCCCTCGCTCTCACCTGGCTCAGTTCCCCCTCCCTCCCTCGCTCGCTCTCACCTGGCTCAGTTCCCCCCCCCTCGCTCGCTCTCACCTGGCTCAGTTCCCCCCCCTCCTCGCTCTCACCTGGCTCAGTTCCCCCTCGCTCCCCCCTCCCTCGCTCGCTCTCACCTGGCTCAGTTCCCCCTCCCTCCCTCCCTCCTCTCACCTGGCTCAGTTCCCCCCCTCGCTCTCACCTGGCTCAGTTCCCCCTCCCTCCCTCCCTCCCTCCCTCGCTCTCACCTGGCTCAGTTCCCCCCTCCCTCCCTCGCTCTCACCTGGCTCAGTTCCCCCTCCCTCCCTCGCTCTCACCTGGCTCAGTTCCCCCTCCCTCCCTCCCTCCCTCGCTCTCACCTGGCTCAGTTCCCCTCCCTCCCTCCCTCCCTCGCTCTCACCTGGCTCAGTTCCCCCTCCCTCCCACCCTCCCTCGCTCTCACCTGGCTCAGTTCCCCCTCCCTCCCTCCCTCGCTCGCTCTCACCTGGCTCAGTTCCTCCCTCCCTCCCTCCCTCCCTCGCTCTCACCTGGCTCAGTTCCCCCTCCCTCCCTCCCTCCCTCGCTCTCACCTGGCTCAGTTCCCCCTCCCTCCCTCCCTCGCTCTCACCTGGCTCAGTTCCCCTCCCTCCCTCCCTCCCTCGCTCTCACCTGGCTCAGTTCCCCCTCCCTCCCTCCCTCGCTCTCACCTGGCTCAGTTCCCCCTCCCTCCCTCCCTCCCTCGCTCTCACCTGGCTCAGTTCCCCCTCCCTCCCTCCCTCGCTCTCACCTGGCTCAGTTCCCCCTCCCTCCCTCCCTCGCTCTCACCTGGCTCAGTTCCCCCTCCCTCCCTCGCTCGCTCTCACCTGGCTCAGTTCCCCCTCCCTCCCTCGCTCTCACCTGGCTCAGTTCCCCCTCCCTCTCACCTGGCTCAGTTCCCCCTCCCTCTCACCTGGCTCAGTTCCCCCTCCCTCCCACCTGGCTCAGTTCCCCCTCCCTCCCACCTGGCTCAGTTCCCCCTCCCTCCCACCTGGCTCAGTTCCCCCTCGCTCTCACCTGGCTCAGTTCCCCCTCGCTCTCACCTGGCTCAGTTCCCCCTCCCTCCCTCGCTCTCACCTGGCTCAGTTCCCCCTCCCTCCCTCGCTCTCACCTGGCTCAGTTCCCCCTCCCTCCCTCCCTCCCTCGCTCTCACCTGGCTCAGTTCCCCCTCCCTCCCTCCCTCCCTCCCTCGCTCTCACCTGGCTCAGTTCCCCCTCCCTCCCTCCCTCCCTCCCTCCCTCCCTCGCTCTCACCTGGCTCAGTTCCCCCTCCCTCCCTCTCCTCCCTCGCTCTCACCTGGCTCAGTTCCCCCTCCCTCCCTCCCTCGCTCTCACCTGGCTCAGTTCCCCCTCCCTCCCTCCCTCGCTCTCACCTGGCTCAGTTCCCCCCTCCCTCCCTCGCTCGCTCTCACCTGGCTCAGTTCCCCCTCCCTCCCTCCCTCCCTCGCTCGCTCTCACCTGGCTCAGTTCCCCCTCCCTCCCCCCCCCTCCCTCGCTCTCACCTGGCTCAGTTCCCCCTCCCTCCCTCCCTCGCCCTCTCACCTGGCTCAGTTCCCCCTCCCTCCCTCCCTCCCTCGCTCTCACCTGGCTCAGTTCCCCCTCCCTCCCTCCCTCCCTCGCTCTCACCTGGCTCAGTTCCCCCTCCCTCCCTCCCTCGCTCTCACCTGGCTCAGTTCCCCCTCCCTCCCTCCGCTCGCTCTCACCTGGCTCAGTTCCCCCTCCCTCCCTCCCTCGCTCTCACCTGGCTCAGTTCCCCCTCCCTCCCTCCCTCGCTCTCACCTGGCTCAGTTCCCCCTCCCTCCCTCCCTCCCTCCTCGCTCTCACCTGGCTCAGTTCCCCCTCCCTCCCTCCCTCCCTCGCTCTCACCTGGCTCAGTTCCCCCTCCCTCCCTCCCTCCCTCGCTCTCACCTGGCTCAGTTCCCCCTCCCTCCCTCCCTCCGCTCGCTCTCACCTGGCTCAGTTCCCCCTCCCTCCCTCCCTCGCTCGCTCTCACCTGGCTCAGTTCCCCCTCCCTCCCTCCCTCGCTCGCTCTCACCTGGCTCAGTTCCCCCTCCCTCCCTCCCTCGCTCGCTCTCACCTGGCTCAGTTCCCCTCCTCCCTCCCTCGCTCGCTCTCACCTGGCTCAGTTCCCCCTCCCTCCCTCGCTCGCTCTCACCTGGCTCAGTTCCCCCTCCCTCTCACCTGGCTCAGTTCCCCCTCCCTCCCACCTGGCTCAGTTCCCCCTCCCTCCCACCTGGCTCAGTTCCCCCTCCCTCCCACCTGGCTCAGTTCCCCCTCCCTCCCACCTGGCTCAGTTCCCCCTCCCTCCCACCTGGCTCAGTTCCCCCTCCCTCTCACCTGGCTCAGTTCCCCCTCCCTCCCTCGCTCTCACCTGGCTCAGTTCCCCCTCCCTCTCACCTGGCTCAGTTCCCCCTCCCTCCCACCTGGCTCAGTTCCCCCTCCCTCCCACCTGGCTCAGTTCCCCCTCCCTCCCTCGCTCTCACCTGGCTCAGTTCCCCCTCCCTCCCTCGCTCTCACCTGGCTCAGTTCCCCCTCCCTCCCTCGCTCTCACCTGGCTCAGTTCCCCCTCCCTCCCTCGCTCTCACCTGGCTCAGTTCCCCCCCCTCCCTCCCCCCCTCGCTCTCACCTGGCTCAGTTCCCCCTCCCTCCCTCCCTCCCTCGCTCGCTCTCACCTGGCTCAGTTCCCCCTCCCTCCCTCCCGCCCTCCCTCGCTCTCACCTGGCTCAGTTCCCCCTCCCTCCCTCCCTCCCTCGCTCTCACCTGGCTCAGTTCCCCCTCCCTCCCTCCCTCCCTCCCTCGCTCTCACCTGGCTCAGTTCCCCCTCCCTCCCTCCCTCGCTCTCACCTGGCTCAGTTCCCCCTCCCTCCCTCCCTCGCTCTCACCTGGCTCAGTTCCCCCTCCCTCCCTCGCTCTCACCTGGCTCAGTTCCCCCTCCCTCCCTCCCTCCCTCGCTCTCACCTGGCTCAGTTCCCCCTCCCTCCCTCGCTCTCACCTGGCTCAGTTCCCCCTCCCTCCCTCGCTCTCACCTGGCTCAGTTCCCCCTCCCTCCCTCGCTCTCACCTGGCTCAGTTCCCCCTCCCTCCCTCCCTCCCTCGCTCTCACCTGGCTCAGTTCCCCCTCCCTCCCTCCCTCCCTCGCTCTCACCTGGCTCAGTTCCCCCTCCCTCCCTCCCTCCCTCGCTCTCACCTGGCTCAGTTCCCCCTCCCTCCCTCCCTCCCTCGCTCTCACCTGGCTCAGTTCCCCCTCCCTCCCTCCCTCCCTCGCTCTCACCTGGCTCAGTTCCCCCTCCCTCCCTCCCTCCCTCGCTCTCACCTGGCTCAGTTCCCCCTCCCTCCCTCCCTCGCTCGCTCTCACCTGGCTCAGTTCCCCCTCCCTCCCTCCCTCGCTCGCTCTCACCTGGCTCAGTTCCCCCTCCCTCCCTCCCTCGCTCGCTCTCACCTGGCTCAGTTCCCCCTCCCTCCCTCCCTCGCTCGCTCTCACCTGGCTCAGTTCCCCCTCCCTCCCTCCCTCGCTCGCTCTCACCTGGCTCAGTTCCCCCTCCCTCCCTCCCTCGCTCGCTCTCACCTGGCTCAGTTCCCCCTCCCTCCCTCCCTCGCTCGCTCTCACCTGGCTCAGTTCCCCCTCCCTCCCTCCCTCGCTCGCTCTCACCTGGCTCAGTTCCCCCTCCCTCCCTCCCTCGCTCGCTCTCACCTGGCTCAGTTCCCCCTCCCTCCCTCCCTCGCTCGCTCTCACCTGGCTCAGTTCCCCCTCCCTCCCTCCCTCGCTCGCTCTCACCTGGCTCAGTTCCCCCTCCCTCCCTCCCTCGCTCGCTCTCACCTGGCTCAGTTCCCCCTCCCTCCCTCCCTCGCTCGCTCTCACCTGGCTCAGTTCCCCCTCCCTCCCTCCCTCGCTCGCTCTCACCTGGCTCAGTTCCCCCTCCCTCCCTCGCTCGCTCTCACCTGGCTCAGTTCCCCCTCCCTCCCTCGCTCGCTCTCACCTGGCTCAGTTCCCCCTCCCTCCCTCGCTCGCTCTCACCTGGCTCAGTTCCCCCTCCCTCCCTCGCTCGCTCTCACCTGGCTCAGTTCCCCCTCCCTCCCTCGCTCGCTCTCACCTGGCTCAGTTCCCCCTCCCTCCTCGCTCGCTCTCACCTGGCTCAGTTCCCCCTCCCTCCCTCGCTCGCTCTCACCTGGCTCAGTTCCCCCTCCCTCCCTCGCTCTCACCGGCTCAGTTCCCCCTCCCTCCCCGCTCTGACCTGGCTCAGTTCCCCCTCCCTCCCTCGCTCTGACCTGGCTCAGTTCCCCCTCCCTCCCTCGCTCTCACCTGGCTCAGTTCGGCACGAGACAATCCTACTGAAAATGAATGGGATTCCTCATTTTAAAATCGTCAGCCATCACTAGCTAGCAGGGTCTTACTTGTTTATTTAAAAAAAATATTGAACCTTTATTTAACTAGGCAAGTCAGTTATGAACAAATTCTTATTTACAATGACGGCCTATCCCAGCCTAACCCGGACAACTGTGCGCCGCCCTATGGGACTCCCAATCACGGCCGGTGGCGATACAGCCTGGAATCGAACCAGAGTCTGTAGTGACACCTCAAGCACTGAGATGCAGTGCCTTCGACCGCTGCACCACTCGGGAGTAGAGTCTTACTCTGCAGCAGTGATATTTCCTCTTACCTGGAAGTAGGCGGCTCTCTGAAGCTGTTCTGTCCCTCGGTCTACGTGGACCTCGGCACTCTCCACGTTGGCCTCTATGCTGTCTGTCATGTAAACATACACAGAGAGAGAAGGGTCAGACAACCTGGCTCAGCTTGTCACTGCCTTATGGTGGGTGAGCTTCTCTTTAAAAACACATACACTACCGGTCAAAAGTTTTACAACACCTACTCATTCACATATAGTGTAGATGCATTTTCATTTCAAACAAGACAAATCAGCAGAGTTGTTCCAATAACACACGTGTTGTTGGGTCTGCTGTGTACCTGGAAGCATGTGAGTCGAGGGAAATCTAATCATAGAGAGAGTTAAAACCATGTTTTAGAGTGGTGGGTTTTTATGAAGGAAGTAACAGATTGGGGTTCTGTACTTCAGTACTACAACAGTGATGGGACTCACCAATCATCTCTCCCTGATCATGGATCATCACGGCTAGATCCTTGAAGATCTGGTTCACATCCAAGATGTCCGACTGAAATAACAACACAACTGAATGAGAAAGGTAACGCTGAAATAACAACACAACTGAATGAGAAAGGTAACGCTGAAATAACAACACAACTGAATGAGAAAGGTAACGCTGAAATAACAACACAACTGAATGAGAAAGGTAACGCTGAAATAACAACACAACAGAATGAGAAAGGTAACGCTGAAATAACAACACAACTGAATGAGAAAGGTAACGCTGAAATAACAACACAACTGAATGAGAAAGGTAACGCTGAAATAACAACACAACTGAATGAGAAAGGTAACGCTGAAATAACAACATAACTGAATGAGAAAGGTAACGCTGAAATAACATCATAACAGAATGAGAAAGGTAACGCTGAAATAACAACACAACTGAATGAGAAAGGTAACGCTGAAATAACAACATAACTGAATGAGAAAGGTAACGCTGAAATAACATCATAACAGAATGAGAAAGGTAACGCTGAAATAACATCATAACAGAATGAGAAAGGTAACGCTGAAATAACAACATAACTGAATGAGAAAGGTAACGCTGAAATAACAACACAACTGAATGAGAAAGGTAACGCTGAAATAACAACACAACAGAATGAGAAAGGTAACGCTGAAATAACTCAAGTGAGAAAGATAATGCATTCCTGTTTATACCACGTGATGAACATAGGCATTGGTCTGGTCCCCAGGCGCTGCCTGAATCCTAAAATCAGGATTTCTTTCTGGATCAAAATGGAGGTTAGGTGGTGGATGTGGCAGGGGCGTGGCCCCTTGCTGAACATTGTAGAGGCCCGCCCGTTGGTCTCAGGGACAGAGAGCTATACACTGAGTGTACAAAATATTAGGAACACCTGCTATTTCCATGACATATACTGACCAGGTGAAAGCTATGATCCCTTATTGATGTTACTTGTTAAATCCACTTCAAATCAGTGTAGATGAAGTGGAGGAGACAGGTTAAAGAAGGATTTTTAAGCCTTGAGACATGGATTGTGTATGTGTTGTATTCAGAGGGTGAATGGGCAAGTCAAAATATCTAAGTGCCTTTGAACAGGGTATGGTAGTAGGTGCCAGGCGCACTGGTTTGTGTCAAGAACTGCAACGCTGCTGAGGTTTCACACTCAACAGTTTCCCTGTTTGTATCAAGAATGGTCCACCACCCAAAGGACATCCAGCCAACCTGACACAACTGTGGGAAGCATTGGAGTCAACATGGGCCAGCATCCCTGTAGAACGCTTTCAACACCTTGTAGAGTCCATGACCTGACGAATTGAGGCTGTTCTGAGGGTATAAGGGGGTGCAAGTCCATATGAGGAAGGTGCTCCTAATGTTTTAGAATACAGAGAGATACAGAGATGGAGGGAGTGTGTGAGAGAGTTTTACCTCTAGCTGTCTGATGTTGGTCTCTCTCTCCTTGATAAGCACCAAGTCCTCTTCTGTTATGGCCTCCTCTGTTGTCTGTGTGGTTGTCTGAGCCCAATCATCTTGGCTGGAGAAAAGAAAGGTGAGTGAGAAAACACATTTTGGAGAGAAGGAGATATTTAAGAGACCAGGAACCATATCCTGAAGTAGATGACTATCAAAATACACTCCTTTGAGCGAGAGAGAGAGAGAAGCTTGAACCTACTTATCAAAAGACACCAGCTGTTCCTCAGAGGCGCCATCTTCAGCCTGACAGAGAGGAGCCAGACATTACATAAGCAAAACATCCACTTGAAGGTTTGACAATAGAAAACCTGCCAATGGTAATGAAATTCAGCATTCTATCCATTTTCAGAGCCTTACTGAGAGACGGGAACCAGCTCGGGCTCTGGCTACAGACTGCTTCTCCTTCTGTGCTGCCTGGCGCTGTATGGCCTGGAAGTTGTTGAGGGCAGCGGAGAAATCATTCATCAGTCGGTCTTTCTGGATCTTCTGTTGCCTCTGTGGGTTGAGCAAAGAAGAAATGAGTCATTCAAAACGTATTGTCACGGTCAGTGAGTGGTGTAAGGTGAAGTTACCCCTAGACATTGATCTTGGGTCCGTTTTGCATTTACCCCAGTAATGGTTAAAGTTAGGATTGAGGGGGAGAGGAAGCTGATGCTAGATCAGTATCTATGGGACACTTGAACCTGGAGCTATTCAAAACACAAAGGGTTACCCAATGTCATTGTTGAGGACTCAGTCACACACAAACTCATTGGAAAAGACACTGACCTGCTCTGACGGTGCTGAAGATGGTGAGACGGAGCCCAGGTCTTTCAGGTGCTTGTTGGTCTCCTTGGCCAGCTGGTTGGTAAAGTGCTGTATCTGCTGTCTGAATGAACATGAACCCATGTCCAAAGTCAATAAGGGAGATAGCAGACTCTCAGGGAGTAACAGAAAACACACACACACACACACACACACGGTCTGTTCTGTGTTCGGCGCATTAATACGGTTGTCAGTGTACGTACAAGCGAAACAACGAGAATACTTACAGACTGTCCCTCAGTTCGCTGGTGTCTTGTCCCGTCCCCAGCTGATTCACCATGCTCTTTATCTGGGCAGCTGGGAAGTGTGAAAACATACATCCTCTAATCTATAGGAAACATCTAACATTGTAATAATCTAAGTCTTGACTTTTATGAATGAATCTTAAATGACTAAAATCTTCTACCCTTGGTTTGACCCACTCTCTGCAGCAATACTTACTGTTCTGTGTGATCTTCTGGATGTTGGAACTGCATGTCTGGATGAGGGTGTTGGAGTCCCGTGGCTGGCTGAGATAGCGGTCTGCTTTACCAGAAGACATTGCTTCCTGTGCGGTTTGCTCGTAGGCAGGGTGAAGACTGTTGGGGGCTGGGTGGCAGGTATATTGGGAACGTATGTATACTACCGTTTAAAAGTTTGGGGTCACTTTAAAAAAATGTCCTTGTTTTCCATGAAAACATACATGAAATGAGTTGCAAAATTAATAGGAAATATAGTCAAGACTAGGGTTGCAAAGGGTCGGAAACTTTTCGGTAAATTTCCATGGGAAGTTCAGCCCTGGAATTCTGGGAATTTTGCTTAAATTCATATTTTTTTTTTTATGTTAAGCTAACAGTGAACTTTTTTTGTGGAATACACATGAGGCAATTCTAGGTCTTGTGGTATATTTTGGTTAAACTATCCCCAATTCAATGGAATTGTAACCCTCTGCATGCACAGTGCATTCTTCCATCACATGTACAGCTGATTCTCAAGATCTTTCACACTAATGAGATGCTATTGAGCCCACACTACTACACTGTCTGAGCCAAGGACTACATGCTTTCTGGTAAGTTTTGATTACAATACTGGTTGAGGTGAATATATTTGATATGACACACATGATTTTTTAGTTTACTAGTAAATAGTAGCCTACAGCAAAGTGTGGATAAATTATTTCTAACTTGTTAACAATTTCTGCTAGATAGTTTTAGGTTGCTTGAGCCTGCTAACTGAGGAGTGTAAATTCACCTGTTCCCATACATGTTTCATTTAAAACATTTATCTTACAAAGGAGTTGTTTAATCTGACTGCTTAACTATCTGTACATGGAATTGTATTCGTTTTTTTTTTAAACAAATTTTATTCTAATCTCTACAGGAAAATGCCACGGGCACTATCTGATGTGTGGAGACATTTCACTGCAGCTAATGTAGAAGGAAAAGCTGTGTACATTTATAAATACTGCAAATACTGTGTCAAATCATATGTGAAGAATGCAACAAAGATCCAGAATCATCTGGCCAAGTGCATAAAGTTCCCTCAGCGCTCACAACAAGCAACCTCTGACAAAAGTCCCTCTACTTCTATTTGAGGTGAAATGATGAATCAGACCCCTTATCGATAGCAACAGCGCATTGTCCTCCTGGAATCAGAAGTGTTTTTTTACTCAATGGAAGAACGAACGTAATCACAGAGATGCTGATGAATGTCTTGCTCGAGCTGTGTATGCAACTGGTTCACCTCTGATGCTCACAGGCAATGTGTATTGGAAGACATTTCTGAATGTTCTTCGCCCAGCATACACCCCTCCAACCAGACATGCTTCATCTACTCATTTGCTGGATGCAGAGTTCAACAGAGTTCAAGTGAAGGACAAGCAAATCATAGAGAAAGCAGACTGTATTGCAATCATCTCTGATGGGTGGTCGAATGTTCGTGGGCAAGGAATAATTAACTACATCATCTCCACCCCTCAACCAGTATTCTACAAGAGCACAGACACGAGGGACAACAGACACACCGGTCTCTACATTGCAGATGAGCTGAAGGCAGTCATCCATGACCTTGGACCACAGAAGGTATTTGCACTGGTGACAGACAATGCTGCGAACATGAAGGCTGCTTGGTCTAAAGTGGAGGAGTCCTACCCTCACATCACACCCATTGGCTGTGCTGCTCATGCATTGAATCTAGCCTTCCCTGTAGCTCAGTTGGTAGAGCATGGTGTTTGCAACACCAGGGTTGTGGGTTTGATTCCCACGGGGGGCCAGCACAGGAAAAAAAAAAAAAAAATGTATGAAATTGTATGAAATGTATGCATTCTCTACTGTAAGTCGCTCTGGATAAGAGCGTCTGCTAAATGACTAAAATGTAAAAAATGTAAAAATGAATCTGCTCCTCAAGGACATCATGGCACTGAAAACAATGGACACACTCTACAAGAGAGCTAAGGAAATGGTTAGGCATGGGAAGGGTCATCAAGTTATAGCAGCAATCTACCACACCAAGCAAAGTGAGAAGAATAAGAGCACCACATTGAAGCTGCCCAGCAACACCCGTTGGGGTGGTGTTGTCATCATGTTTGACAGTCTCCTGGAGGGGAAGGAGTCTCTCCAAGAAATGGCCATATCACAGTCTGCCGATATGGACAGCCACATCAAGAGGATCCTCCTGGATTACGTATTTAGGGAGAGGGGGGTAAGCAGCGGCCCTGACCAAGCGTGCCTGCCGGATGGGGGCTGCCATCCTGTCTGATGTTCAGACTTGCAGATGTAAGAGAAGAAATCCGTACCGCCCTGCCCACACTGTTGCTCCAAGCAGAGGAAACTGCAGTTCTGAAATATATCAAAAAGCGTGAAGACTTCTGCCTGAAGCCCATACATGCTGCAGCGTACATGTTGGACCCCAATTACGCTGGCAAGAGCATCCTGTCTGGTGCAGATATCAACAAGGCCTATGGTGTCATCACTACCGTGTCTCGCCACCTTGGCCTGGATGAGGGCAAGGTTCTTGGCAGTCTGGTGAAGTACACTTCCAAGCAAGGGTTTTGGGATGGAGATGCAATATGGCAGTCGTGCCAACATATCTCATCAGCCACCTGGTGGAAGGGACTTTGTGGATCTGAGGCTCTTTCCCCTGTTCTCTCCATCATCCTCCAAATCCCACCAACATCAGCCTCCTCAGAGCACAACTGGTCCTTGTTTGGGACACACACACACACACACACACACACACACACACACACACACACACACACACACACACACACACACACACACACACACACACACACACACACACACACACACACACACCAGGCTGACCAATACAAGGGTTGAACAATTGGTGGCCATCCGGGAAAATTTGAGGCTTTTTGAGCCTGACAATGAGCCATCCTTAACAAGGTTGGAAAGTGACAGTGAAGATGAGGGCTCAGAGTCTGATGTTTAAGAGGTGGACATTGAGGAGGTCCAGGGAGAAGACATGGAAGCCTGAGAGGAAGACAACCAAAGCTTTAGTTTCTAGACTATCATTTTACAGATGTGTTGAAAACGTTTTTGGGAGATGTGATGGATCATTCCAATATTACCTTTATGTTGTTGTTTAGTGAAATCATCCCATGTGAAGAGTCAACTCAGTTAAATTCGTAAAATAATTATTTTTATTTATTTTCTATTGGAAGGATTTAATCATTTGCAATTATGTCTACTTATGATAAAAGGTTTTATGTTTCTGTCTCCATATGATATAGTAAATATATCCAATGCAAAAAACATCTACATTTAAACAGTATTAATATTACATTTGCATATATTTCCGTTAATTCCCATATATTCCTGTTAATTCCCACAAAGTTTCCATCTCTGAATATTCCCCAAAATGTGCAACCCTAGTGAAGACGTTGACAAGGTTATAGATAATGATTTTTAAATGAAATAATAATTGTGTCCTTCAAACTTTGCTTTCGTCAAAGAATCCTCCATTTGCAGCAATTACAGCCTTGCAGACCGTCGGCATTCTAGTTGTCAATTTGTTGAGGTAATCTGAAGAGATTTCACCCCATGCTTCCTGAAGCACATCCCACAAGTTGGATTGGCTTGATGGGCACTTCTTACGTACCATACGGTCAAGCTGCTCCCACAACAGCTCAATAGGGTTGAGATCCGGTGACTGTTCTGGCCACTCCATTATAGACAGAATACCAGCTGACTGATTCTCCCCTAAATAGCTCTTGCATAGTTTGGAGCTATGCTTTGGGTCATTGTCTTGTTGTAGGAGGAAATTGGCTCCAATTAAGCTCTGTCCACAGGGTATGGCATGGTGTTGCAAAATGGTGTGATAGCCTTCCTTCTTCAAGATCCCTTTTACCCTGTACAAATCTCCCACTTTACCACCACCAAAGCACCCCCAGACCATCACATTGCCTCCACCATGCTTGACAGAAGGCGTCAAGCACTCCTCCTGCATCTTTTCATTTTTTCTGCGTCTCACGAATGTTCTTTGTGATCCGAACACCTCAAACTTATATTCGTCTGTCCATAACACTTTTTTCCAATCTTCCTCTGTCCAGTGTCTGTGTTCTTTTGCCCATCTTAATCTTTTATTTTTATTGGCCAGTCTGAGATATGGCTTTTTCTTTACAACTCTGCCTAGAAGGCCAGCATCCCGGAGTCGCCTCTTCACTGTTGACGTTGAGACTGGTGTTTTAAGGGTACTATTTAATGAAGCTGCCAGTTGAGGACCTGTGAGCCGTCTGTTTCTCAAACTAGACACTCTAATGTACTTGTCCTCTTGCTCAGTTGTGCACCGGGGCCTCCCACTCCTGTTTCTGTTCTGGTTTGAGCCAGTTTGCGCTGTTCTGTGAACGGAGTAGTACACAGCGTTGTACGAGATCTTCAGTTTCTTGGCAATTTCTCGCATGGAATAGCCTTCATTTCTCAGAACAAGAATAGACTGACGAGTTTCAGAAGAAAGTTCTTTGTTTCTGGCCATTTTGAGCCTGTAATCGAACCCACAAATGCTGATGCTCCAGATACTCAACTAGTCTAAAGAAGGCCAGTTTTATTGCTTCTTTAAAATCAGCACAACAGTTTTGAGCTGTGCTAACATAATTGCAAAAGTATTTTTTTATGATCAATTAGCCTTTTAAAATGATAAACTTGGATTAGCTAACACAACGTACCATTGGAACACAGGAGTGATGGTTGCTGATAATGGGCCTATGTAGATATTCCATTAAAAAAATCTAAATCTGCCGTTTCCACCTACAATAGTCATTCACAACATTAACAATGTCTACACTGATCAATTTGATGTTATTTTAATGGACAAAAAAAAAACAAGGACGTTTCTAAGTGACCCCAAACTTTTGAACGGTCGTGTAGGTAGGTGGGTGAAAACTCTGGGGGAGGAGAAAGTATAAACTCGTTTTTTGTTTTGCTATCAATACATCACTGTGAGTACAGAGATAATGTTATCAAACAAGTTTATCCTAAAATAGGCCTAATACATATGTCACAAGTTACATAACAGCTAAATAAATGCATAATTCTAACTGGAGAGAAGTGCTGTCATAGATTCATAACGAAGTGTGTAGCATGATTTGACATTAAAATAGCATCTGTTAAAAGTAATGACTACACACACTTTTGCAATCCGTCTGGGTCACTTCAACAAAAGCTTTTCTTAGTAAGGGTATCTAGGATAACGTCAATTAGCTAGTGGTTATGTTCATCACAATCCATTAGACAGGAGAGGGGGGGTCCAAGAAACACAGACGGTGGCAGTGAAGAGCAGATACTCACTCCCAAAATATCAAGACTGCCACATGCCTCCTCAATCTCTGGCTAGCTTGCTCAAAGTGGGACACAAGCAAGAGTTAGCCCTAGTTCCTTCATAATGTAGCTAGTCTAACGTTAGGTAAATCAAATTATTTACAGCTAGCCTTATTAAAACGTTAGATAACTAACCAGATTGAACTAATATAGCAAGCTACCTAACTCAGGTTATCCATAAAACCAAATAACTGTTATGTTTATTAGCACGTAGTTAGCCATCTAAGGATGAGTGCTCTAATATATATAATTTAAATGACTGTGATTGCCGACAGGCATCCGAGTCTGAAACTGCTGTAAATATCAGTTAGTTAGCATCGTTAGTTAGCATCGTTAGTTAGCACAGAAACATCAGGTGAGGAAGATAAACCCCCACAACGAATTGGTGAACGGTGTCAACAAAACTAGCCCTTTTTTTAAATTCACCATGAGCTAGCTATACATTAACGTAGTTGGCTTGAAACGGAAAATAATAATAATAATAATACAGTCATACTTGTTTAGCTGGCTGTAGCAAAGATCCGCTTTGCACCTTCGTCAACAAAAAAACAAAAAAAGCCACCCTCACAACACCAATGATGTGTATAAACCCTGGATAACTGACAAGATAAATGTCTCTCCTCCCCAAAACAATGATGTGTATAAACCCTGGATAACTGACAACAAGATGTTGGATATATAAACTGACAAGATAAATGTCTCTCCTCCCCCAAAACAATGGGAGTCGCTGTCTAGCTCCCGCCTTTCCTTTCACCGGATTGGTGGATACGTCTCATACAGTTTTACATATTCGATCATCGTTAGACGTCGACAGCTTGTATTCAAATTAAGACGTCATGAATATGCATAGCCATCTTCAGACAACGCCCATGTGCTTTTTCCTCAAAGTTGCCCGGGTATTGTAACGTATCATACTTATCAGTTCACTCGTTGTAATTTACGCATTACGAAACTTATATTTGATCAAATAATACCTCACGTAGGAAATAAGCAATTGTTTTGTTTACCAAATGGCGAGAACTGGTTGGGAAAAAATGCCACCTGCTTGAGGGAGACAGATTTCCACCGAGTTGAATCCCCTCTTTTCCTCTCTGTTCAGACAGGGAACGCTTCGTTTAAAGCCACCGCGCAGCCATCTTTTTATTTATTTAACTAGGCAAGTCAGTTAAGAACACTTATTTACAATGACCCCGTCCATACCCGGACGACGCTGGGCCAATTATGCACCGCCCTATAGGACTCCCAATCACGGCCGGTTGTGATACAGCCAGGAATCGAACCAAAGATGCATTGCCTTAGACCGCTGCGGCACTCGGGAGCCCTAAAATCTGTTTGGTACTCCGTTGTAAAACATTTTGTAAGCTGTAGAAATGCCTTTATTAATATCTACATTGGTTTTTGACACGTTTATTCTATTACACCATAATGCATACAAGTTATGAGATCAATGTAAAAAAGGTGTGTATATATATATACACACACACACATACACTTTTTCTTCATGTAACCTTTAACTAGGCAAGTCATTTTTTTAATCCTTCAAATATTTTTGTTGTTGAGAATAAATGTTACTGTCCCCACTACAAAAAAAAACTTCAAATACATGTAATTTTGTCCTTGAAACATTTAATTGAAATACAGTAGAATTCCATTAATTCCTATGGAGGACTTCTTCCACTGGGGAGTGCCAATATGGCCGACCGGTGTCTTCAACGCCTCTCAACTGCCAATACATAGCTTCAGTAATCCAGTGTGTAATGCAGCATTCAAGTGCCAGTCGGAACTAGGAAATGTACGACTTGCTATCTGGTTATAGTTCTACACATGCACCCAGTTACCAAGGCAGATATTTCATAGTTTCCTAGTTCTGACTAGCACATGAACACTGCATTATATACGTCATTGTCCAAAACTCATCTGTTATTGCATACAGGCCTTGGTTGTGAGGTAAGGCGTATGGTAATGAAGTAGATAGTCAATCGAATCAGTTTATAAAAAGGGTTTTAAAAAAAAGGTACCGTAATTTTGTTAAAAACAATATGTACATAGATAAGTCAAATAAAAAGGAGGAAGAAGTCTCTCACAACTGCAGAAGAGGTTTACAAAAAGGAATTCAAACTAAAAACACACAAACTCAGAGTAGACCTAATCATGCAAAATAATCTCAAATCCTGTCCAGCATGGGATTCATTCAATAGAGGTCCCTCTGGCTATGGTAGCCCATGCCTCCCCTTCAGTCACTGGGAAACCTTGCGACTGTCATGTGGTTTTCTGTTGATTGAACCGGCCATGCGGAGCCCTCTCACTCAAGAGGCCGGGGCACATTAAGCAGTGTACAATGTTTTGGAACATTGAGATACATTTTTTTTTTCTTCGAAGAATCACCTCAGTATTTCTACCTGACAACATGATACATATGTTTATTCTTACTTTACAAACACATATGGAAACAGACAGAAGGCAGTGTAACACTGCAGATTACTCAATCACTTACTCCTCAATTGGGAAGGGAAAATACAATAAAAAAAACATTTAAAAACACTGAAATGGCTCTCTAATTCCCTATATAGTGCACTACTTTTGACCAGTGACCTTCGGGCCCTGTCAAAAAAAAGCTATGCTGCACTTAATAGTGAATAGAGGGCCATTTGGGATACGGGCATCTTTGCGGTTTAACAAAGCATAAGACATGTGGTCCCGTGTGGCTCAGTTGGTAGAGTATGGTGTTTGCAACACCAGGGTTGTGGGTTCGATTCCCACGGGGGACCATTACGGGGAAAAAAAAAGAAATGCATGCATTCACTACTGTAAGTCGCTCTGGATAAGAGCATCTGCTAAATGACTAAAATGTAAATGTAAAAATGACATGAAAATGGGATGCTATTCTTCGGTACAGGACAGGCCAGGTGTCCACTGTTTACTTTAAAAAAAGAAATAAAATATGTTAATAGATGCGCAAATGTCAGTTATGGTCAAGGACTGGGGATATGTTTTTAGCCTACAGAATATAATATGAAATGGCAAGAGGATATTGCCTCAACAGTAGACAGGTTCTGGAAGGGTACTCGGGGTTCCAAAGGTTTGTTCCGAGGATTCCAAGGGTTGCCAGTGGCACTCGATAAGGGCGTCATACAATTCCTCACTGTGTTCCATAAACTTCCTGTTGGCTTCCACCACATCCAGCTCTGGGTTAGGATCTACAATGGAGGGAAAGGTTACCACAGTGATTATTTGATCCCTGCTGCTGTCACGGGTGGGATCTGAACCCTAGTCTCTCTAAAGGGGAAACCAATGCCTTTAACCATTAGATCTAGGAGGAAATTCCCCCTTGGGCCGAGGGAGACAAATGATTCTGAAGTTGCAGGCACCTCTACCTCATCACAAAAGCATGAGTCCGACTCACCTCCGCTAAATTACATGTACTGTTAAATCCTCTGAACATGCAGGATATCAATCTATGTCCATTATGAACCACCTAAAATTCCCCAAGAATCTTTTAGCTCATCGTCCACACTAGTCTGGTGAAAAACAAGTAGGGAAAACAAAACTCCACCAACCTTCCAGACCATCATCTTCAAAAGCTTCATTTTCCTGAAATGTTAAGAGTTTAATAAAATAATTACATGAAGAAAAACACAAGGCATGAAGGTGTTAATATTGTATGTCTAAGAACAAGTGACGTCGAGCTACGTAACACATCACCGGTAAAGGGGACGTCGAGCTACGTAACACATCACCGGTAAAGGGGACGTCGAGCTACGTAACACATCACCGGTAAAGGGGACGTCGAGCTACGTAACACATCACCGGTAAAGGGGACGTCGAGCTACGTAACACATCACCGGTAAAGGGGACGTCGAGCTACGTAACACATCACCGGTAAAGGGGACGTCGAGCTACGTAACATCACCGGTAAAGGGGACGTCGAGCTACGTAACACATCACCGGTAAAGGGGACGTTGAGCTACGTAACACATCACCGGTAAAGGTGACGTTGAGCTACGTTACACATCACCGGTAAAGGGGAAGCCAGGCAGAAATCTTACCTGTGCAGGATTCTGTGAGTAATCATACTGGCTGTAGTTGTAGCCACCGTAGTTGCCTCCATTTTGGTCGTAGCCCCAAGAGCCCCAGCCACTACCGTACGGCTGTTGATTGTGCTGATTGTATTGGTTCTGGTTGTGTCTGTAGCCTCCTCCGTGTGACCCCCAGCCCCTGTTGTCTGATTGATTGTGTCGAGTTCTAAAAAGGAGAAGGAGAGCAGAAAGATGTGTGACCTGTTGCCACAAGAAAAGGGCAACCAGTGAAGAACAAACACCATTGTAAATACAACCTATAATTATATTTATTTGTACTTTAATAACTGTTTGCACATCGTTACTACACTGTATGTAGACATAATATGACATTTGTAATGTCTTTATACTTTTGGAACTTTTGTGAGTGTAATGTTTACTGTTTATTATCTACTTCACTTGCTTTGGCAATGTTAACATATGTTTCCCCGTGACAATAAAGCCCTTAAATTGAAATTGAATTGAGAGAGAGAGCACATTATGGGTAACCCGAGGAATCGGACAATGATTAAACCCACATCTTTATGAGTTAAAAAAAAAGATACTCTGCTCAGGTCTTCTTGAGAGCTTTGCAAAAGACTGACGAGGGGAATAGTCAAACAATACGCTGGACATACATACAGACACAGCTAAGCATACACTATATAAACAAGTATGTGGACACCCCTTCAAATGAGTGGATAAAGCCATTTCAGCCACACCCGTTGCTGACAGGTGTATAAAATCTCCATAGATAAACATTGGCAGTAGAATGGCCTTACTGAAGAGCTCAGTGACTTTCAACGTGGCACCGTCATAGGATGCCACCTTTTCAACAAGTCAGTTGGTCAAATTTCTGCCCCGCTAGAGCTGCCCCGGTCAACTGTAAGAGCTGTTATTGTGAAGTGGAAACGTCTAGGAGCAACAACGGCTCAGCCACAAAGTGTTGCAACACTCACTCCCAAGTTCCAAACTGCCTCTGGAAGGAACGTCAGCACAAAAACTGTTCGTTGGGAGCGTCATGAAAATGGGTTTCCATGGCAGAGCAGCCATACACAAGCCTAAGATCACCATGTGCAAACGCCAAGTGTCGGCTGGAGTGGTGTAAAGCTCGCCACCATTGGACTCTGAAGCAGTGGAAACGTGTTCTCTGGAGTGATGAATCACACTTCAGCATCTGGCAGTCCGACAGACGAATCTGGGTTTGGCTGATGCCAGGAGAACACTCACCTGCTCCAATGCATAGTGCCAACTGTAAAGTTCAGTAGAGGAGGAATAATGGTCTGGGGCTGTTCTTCATGGTTTGGGCACCTTAGTTTCAGTGAAGGGAAAGCTCAACGCTACAGCATACAACGACATTCTAGACAGTTCTGTGCTTCCAACATTGTGGCAACAGTTTGAGGAAGGCCCTTTCCTGTTTCAGCATGACAATGTCCCAGTGCACAAAGCAAGGTCCATACTAAACTGGTTTGTTAAGATCAGTGTGGAAGAACTTGACAGCACAGAGCCCTGACCTCAACCCCATCAAGCACCTTTGAGATGGATTGGAACGCTGACTGTGAGCCAGGCCTAATTACGCCACATCAGTGCCCCACCTCACTAATGCTCTTGTGGCTGAATGGAAGCAAATCCCCGCAGCAATGTTCCAACATCTAGCAGAAAGCCTTCCCAGAAGAGTGGAGGCTGTTATAGCAGCAAAGGGTGGACCAACTCAATATTAATGCTCATGATTTTGGAATGAGATGTTTGACGAGAAGGTGTCTTATGGTCATGCAAAGGTGGTTTGGAAAACTAATGGGTTATGCTATACAACCCTGGTTTTACAAATGAAGAACGTGAGTTCTTACTACGCTACGGTATATAAACCATGTCTGGAGACGGCTTATAGAATTTTAACGCAGTAAGAAATGAAGTATAACTCACTTGTTAGCAGCTAGGCTCAGTCGTAAGGGCTTGCTCCCGAGTCCCACTGCTCCCTGACACTCCTCCAGCGCCAGCTTCTGAAGCCTCTGGTCTGGGAACTGGACAAACCCACAACCCCTGGAAACATTCAAACAAAGCAAGTAAATAACTAGAAAGCTTGAGCTGAAGACTTTTTTTGGTACATGTAGTGGAAGAACTTTAGACATTTAAACTGTTAGTGTAGAACAGGGGTGGGCAACTCCAGTCCTCGAGGGCCTGATTGGTGTCTCACTGTTTCTCCATCCCTAGAAAACACAGCCGATTAATCAAACTGCATTCTAAACTAAAGATCGTGATTAGGTGGATTATTGGAGTCAGGTGTGTTAGCTGGGGCAAAACTGTGACACCAATCAGGACCACCAAACAACTGGAACTGCCCAGGCCTGGTGTAGAAGTAGTGACCGTATTATAATATTCTTTAGTGTACTAGCAACAGTAGATGTTGTGGAAATAACCTTGTCATGCCATCTACTTGACGTTATGTATCGTCTTCTCTACTTTGTGCTGTCGTCTATGTCTGTACCCTGTGCTGTCGTCGTGTTGTGTTGCTACCGCGCTGTGTTGTCATGTGTTGCTGCTATGCTGTGTTGTCATCTTAGGTCTCTATGTAGTGTTGTCTCTCTATGTAGTGTTGTCTCTCTATGTAGTGTTGTCTCTCTATGTAGTGTTGTCTCTCTATGTAGTGTTGTCTCTCTATGTAGTGTTGTCTCTCTATGTAGTGTTGTCTTTTGTCCTATAGTTTTATTTGATTCATTTTGGTAGGTCGTCACTGTAAATAAGAATTTGTTCTTAACAGACTTGACTAGTAAAATAAAAGGTTAAATAAATAAAAAATTATCACATAAATCTGGATGTATGGAAACCCAGCATAGTGATTATAACATCCTGCTGGACTCACTTGGAGTTCCCCGTGCCATCCAGCACCACCTTCCCCCCACGACAGGAAGGGTAGCGGTTGTAGAAGAACTCGTACAGCATCCCGTCATCTACTTCAGGTGTGAGATCTCCAACAAACAGAGAATAGAGTGGACTGCAGCAGAGAGAAGGGGGGAAAAAAGGAGTTTTGCCGTTAATTTCCAATGTTTCTATACGGCATCTCATGACATACAGTTTGACTTACAATCAAGCTGGTTGATATACCCGCTTTCTCCTTGCTTCCCAAAGGTGGCCCGGTTTAACTTGAATCTTCTAGGCTGTTAAGTACAAAAAGGCGTCCTTTAAAAAAAAATTGCATTTACGATATGATGACAATATGCATTAACCTATTACAAAATCTAAAATGTGGCTAATTGCATACAGATCTTGTGTTTGACTCAAGTCACCAAAAGGGAGCATTAATAAACTGTTACAATTTAGGTCTGCCTCCCATTGGACTCTGGTCAAAAGTAGTGAACTATATAGGGGATAGGGTGCTTTTCGGGATGCTTACTAGAATCCATAACATCCGAGTAGCCTTGTTAAACGGTATATTTACCGGTGTGGCTCCTGGTAGTGCTTTTCCATTGACTTTACGAAGACACCGCTCAGCTGTGGCTTCATCTGTCAGCTCCACGAAGCAGTAGCCTGCTGCACCCCTACTGATGAGCAACACAGAGAAGGCATATCGGTCCAATGTTGCATTCAAAAGGATGGCTTCTTTTAGCGGGGTTTTGTGTGTAGCTATAGCCTGGGTACCAGTCGGTTTGTGCCATCGTGCCACTCCTTGTAGGGAGGTCAAACATTCAGCCTGCTGCACAGACCCGATGGACGCTCAAGTCTAGAGTACCTGGTTAAATTATGCTCAGGAGCATTTTTAAACTGTTAAAGTAGGAAGAATTAGATGTAATTGTTGTAAAAATGTGTGTGTTTCATTTACTATCATATATTGAATTACTTTGACATTTAAATTATGTTATAGTACGCTAATTTCCCTATGGCAGACAGAACGTCTAATTACATCACACAGACTAATGTTTTCACTACACAAGAATTACAGGAAATACAAATCCTTTTTACCTCAGATCGGTGATGTTAGCATAAAAGGTCATAGTGATCACGATCTCACAAAAATCGATTAGTATTAAAGCAAAGATATTAATCTGTTTATTTTGATCGGTGTTTGTTGTCCCCCCCCCCCCCCCCCAAATACTCAATCCAGTCTGTAGTGGAACTTAAGCCTTATTCATATTACCCATAAACACTCAGTTACACAGAAATGTCATTAACCATCACAATAAAGTAAAACAGGAATGGTACTCACTTAAAGGAATGGGTCATTGTTTACAAGTTACTAGCAATCCAATAGTCAAAAACCACATCTTTTCATCTACTTCTGTAGTTTGGTAACTTCCTGTTCTCTGACAGACAGACCAGTCTGAAGAAGACTGAGTTTGGGAAAAAATTCAAAGTACGCCGCGCCAGTCTCGCAACGGAGCCTTCAATTGCAACGGAGTACTTATGGTAAGGGGGGGGGGGGGGGGGGCTGCTCCTATAAAAGTCTCTGGTCTCACATGAATTCATGGATTTGAGAGTTAAACTATCATTTCAAAGAAACCTAACCCCTGCCTCTATTTAGAAACTGATGTGAGGTGGTTATTCGTTTAAATTATCCAGTCAAAAAAAAAAATGTTGCTTTTCCTATTCCGTATTGTCCATCTACCAAAAATAATCTTCTCAGATATAGAACTTGATAAATGGCTATTACAGGTTGTCATCTATAAACAGATAGATGTAGTACACCCAAGTTCATTGCATTTAGGTCATTTAGCAGAAGCTGTTATCCAGAGCGTCTTACAGCCGACATACAAATCCTTGCTCAAGGGCACAGAGATTTTTAACCTAGTCGCCTCTGGGGTTTGAACCAGAGACCTTTCCGGTTACTGGCCCAATGCTCTTAACCGCTAGAAGAGCACAAAAAGGTACATGTTGCTGCTGTTATTGTCCCAGTTCTATTGACTTCAAGACAATATCGTTGTGAGTGACTCATTTGCATGCGCTATTGATTACAGTAGAACAAGCTAATCAATTCCAGTCTTGAGTGACCACTTCGTAAATAGTGATGGGTGTGCAGTTTAGAAGGTACAAATTTAGCAAAATACAAGTAATCTGAACAAAAAAGTGTGACGTGTGTAGGGAGGAATTGATGTATTGGTAACAATTTATTTCAGCATAGTGATTATGAATTTGTACAGCTAAACCGGTGTTTTGACACTCCGCCAGAAATCAAAAAAAGCCATGACAACAGGAAGCAGCTAAATGATCATTTTCAATGTATATTTAGCAATATAAACATTTTTTCAACAGGAATCTACTTTATCAGGTAAAAATGACTGAATGAGCCATAAACGTGCTCTCGACTAAATCAGTGAAATTGTTCAAATATGTTTGTCCTGGCTACGTCTTGTCACGTCAACAGATTGGTGTGGCTATTTACTGTATTTAACATTACTAGAAAATACTCACCCAGTCATCTTGTTGCGTATAATCCGTACACTCACCACCAACTCCCCCATGGTGCCGAAGGCTCGGGTAATGAACTTCTCGTCCATGTAGGGCTCTAACTACCACAACAAAACACAGTAAAACCTTATCATAACATAACTACCACACGTCACCTGCAAATATTATAAAAATACTGTGTTTAGCTACTAATTAGGTGTCAAAATGTACCATCTGCATCAAGCTTTAGCTTAGCACTAATAAACCAAGTCAGTTAGCTAACGTTAGCCACTTAACGTTATTTATGTAGCCACTAACGTTAGCTAGCTAACCAAATATCCTCAGTATGCTGGCAAATAAGCAGTATTACAAAAAATATCAACTGAAAATGGTTCGATACTCACGTTTCCCATCCATAGTGTGCTCATGTTTTGGATTTCAAATGATAAAAAGCTTTCTTTACATAGATTTACAGTTGTAAACCTTTTAAATGAAACACAAACCCGTTGTACGTGTCGTATCGGAATTACGTTTCTGCGCATGCGCAGAACAACTCCAGCCTGGTCCCAGATCTGGTACCATCTTCTTGTTATGCGCCCCCAAAATATATTTCAATAAATAGCAACTTCAGCACAAATCCATAAACCTCTTACGTGGAATCAAACAAGTGGGGAATAATGTGTTAGTTAACAGTTTAATTTAAATTTAGAGCAAGGTTATTACCTAGTCCTAGGACATTGGGGAAAAGTTAGCCCTTGATCATGATTCAGTTCAGTTACATTCCACATCAGGATCATTGGAGAAAAGGAGTCTTCCGTAGGGGGGAGTTAAGAACCGCGACGCTCGGTCTGAACATTAACGTGGATCACTTGCAATATGGTTTTGGAAGCATAAGGACCTTATCTTTCATATCAGCGAGAAATAATTGTCAAAACAACTAAAACGGTTGAATTGATAGCTTTACAGGATTAGGGTTCATACTGGCCATGTTACAGCTCACATATGGAAGACAGAGTGGACTGTGCTAATTAGCTATCTGCGTTTCCCAACACCTGTGTGTAAACGGAAGACAGACGCCACAAACTTGTCACTGAAAATTACTGTTTGCTGCAACTGTGTTAAAACCGGCTAAAAAACAATCTACAGTACGTGTTAATTTTAAATTTGTTTAAATGATTTTTGATGTGATATGAAAAAGTCGAGTGATTTGTTTCTACAACCGTACCGCAATTGTGAATCGATTCAGGTTTAGAGGGAGTATTTGGCTGTTTTGGCATCCATAGCCAATTCGACCTTTAAAACAGAACATGTTAGGTCCTTGAACTAAGCCTAAGGAGTGATGTTAAGCTCCTTTAGTCCAATATTGGGCTAGGGATAGGTAGGATGGCCTATTCATGATGAAATAGCACAACAGCCAATGACATTGCGAGTTAGATCTTACATCATTCACTATAGTGTTGTTTACTTCATTCAATCTGCTTGGATATAAGTATAATCATTTGACGTCAAGTTTCACAATCAAAATTACTGTAGCAAGCTACTGATCCTGTCATACCCCTAAACCACTCAGTAACATGTCCTTGCCAGTACTTGGATATTTTCATTCAATAGTCGTTTCTATGATCTTTCAGCGCACCTACCGGAAACATGGCCTTTCTGGTAAACCAATCAAGATCGAGAACTAGTTTCATAGTAAAACAGCCCACCACTTATAAAATGTAAAAGTCTACAACTAACCTCAGTCAGTTGATATAGTGGCCAGGGTCTTCGTAGCTATCCTGGGTTCCAGTCTCTCTGTGACATCATGCCAACTCCATGTCACTCATTGATTTGTCATGACAAGGAATGGCATGATGGTACAAACACATCTGAGACCAGGCTACATCACAACCCAGTTACATGTATTATGGTCATATGGGAATGTTCAGGGTTTTGAATACCAACAAAGGAATGGTGATATGGGAGGGGGGGAAAAAAATGGGTTTGAAAAAATTAAATCATCTACTATCAATGCATTCACAAAAACAACCATATTCCAAAATACATCTAATATTCTGAGAACAGTGGAAGCTGCTGAGGGGGAGGTAGGCTCATCATAATGGTTTGGAATGGAGCAAATGGAAAGGCATTAAAACACTTGGAAATGTGTTTTGTACCATTACCCTCATAACAACAAGCCCGTCCTCCCTAATTAAGGTGCTACCAACCTCCAGTGTCTGAGATAAATATTCAAAACATAAGCCCAAGATTCTTTCCAAACCCCATATAAGCAAAACTATTCACAAGGCAAATCATACACCTTTAAATGTGGTTGTTGACTCACAAAAGATCACTAAGTTCTCAACCCGATAAAAACAACAAAAAAAATCACTGCTTGATCTTTACATTTAGTATAGACTCTGCAAATAAGTGCTCAGCATACAATCTCATTGTAAAATATACAGTATATATAATTACAAGGATATGTTCATGGAAACCCATAACAGTCGACAAGCTTGAGTTGGTCCTCCCTCCTTTGTAGTTACCACTGCCCAGCTAGAAGAAATATTAGTTCTAGCATATTAACTAATACATTCTAATTTAGCTTTAAAATGTAGTAAATCACTGGCAGATTACGATACATTCTAAAAAGGAACAATGGAATTGTACTGATGTTATAAAATATTTTAACGCCGTGACCTCTTCTTCTGTATTTAGAATAAGTGCTCAACACTGCAAATGCAAGATGGAAATCCTTAGAACAGGAAAGTAGACACACAAAGGCATAGCAACAAACTGTCCACAAAACAAATCTACTGAATAGAGAAAAATCCTCAAAACCATTAAGACGAGAAATCATATTCACGATAACAAGGAATGGTTATGTTCACTCCCTCAAATCATGGAGAGGAGAGCAAGCTTGTAAGGCAGGTCTAAAGTGTGGTTTTAAATTCAAATTGTAATTAAATTCTGTGTATCTGGAGCATAACAATCCCAAAATACTGTGAGAGGTAAACTAGAAAACACTGACAAGTCAAGGTTATGACAGAACTATGGTATAGAGACTACCCTATAACCAACATCTCCCACCGCTCACAGAACTATGGTATAGAGACTACCCTATAACCAACATCTCCCACCGCTCACAGAACTATGGTATAGAGACTACCCTATAACCAACATCTCCCACCGCTCACATCACATACTATGTGCAACTTATTTCATGTTCACCCAAAATGCAAAACATAAGAGATGGTAAGCTTAAGCAAGAAACCCTTACTGAAAAATAGAATCAACATAAGAGATGGTAAGAGCTGGTAAGCAAGAAACCCTTACTGAAAAATAGAATCAAATATTTTTTCATGATTAATGTTCGTAGTAGGAATACATTCTCCGCCCCAATCCCCACGTC
The DNA here is from genome assembly GCF_965601325.2 of Salmo salar. Classification (NCBI taxonomy): domain Eukaryota; kingdom Metazoa; phylum Chordata; class Actinopteri; order Salmoniformes; family Salmonidae; genus Salmo; species Salmo salar. The sequence goes on from NC_138317.1 coordinate 40,032,168, forward strand.
ATTCGTCTCCAGGAGAACTAGCTAGTTTATGTATGTATGTATGTATGTATGTATGTATGTATGTATGTATGTATATATATATGTGTGTGTGTTTGTGTGTTCTTTAAACTAGTAGTATAGTAAGGCTTATTACATTCAAGAGAACAACCGAAACGTTATCTTTCTAAACAATGTACCCCAGTCATTCTAGTGCATGTTAAAGTGCCAACCATTTCTCTGTAGTTCCCTATAGTTTAAAAATACATTGCATTCGAATTACAGTAAACAGAAAAGTTAAACCAAAAAGAAACCATTCATTAATGTACAACAAGAATATTGAATATCGTCTTGTTTTAAAAAAAAGTTGCTTTCGTGAAAAATGAAGAATTACACTGCAATTCAATAAAGTGCCATCAAAATGTTTTCTGAGACCTCTGTAATAGCCATTACCGTGTGGTGCCTTTCAAAGTGGTTAAACCATCACCGAGGTTGACCGACTGTACACCAGCCTTGTCCAACACAGAGAAATTAAACACAATAGAAAAAGGTCAGTATACACCATGATCTAAGGAATGTGGGATAGGAAGGAAGAAGGAGGACAGAGTCTGATAGGAGACTGTAGAGTTCAGAGCGGCTTCAGTAGATATGCTGACTGATAAACAAGAGTTCTGGGTCAGAGTAGAAAACCCTATAGAAAAACCCCTGTAGAAACTATAGGGGCTACGTCCCAAATGGAACCCTATTCCAGTGCACTATATAGGGAATAATGTGCCATTTGGGACACACCCTAGGAGGACAGTGTGGAGTGCAGGTCAGTACAGTGTCCGAGCCTCAAGCAGCCGGGAGGAAGAAGAGTTGGATGAAGAGGTATAGGAGTACGCTGGGCCGAGCTGCTTTCCACACACACACGTTCAGTCCATCTTCTCTTTCTGCACCAGTTTGGGGGAGTCCACGAAGTCACGGCCGTTGAAGACGATGACGGCAGCGGTGACGGCAGCAGCAGTGCCCCAGAACAACACATAGGCCAGGGTCTCAGTCCACGTGTCACCTGAGAAAGAGAGAGGGACACCACTCGTCAGAGAACGACAAATATCAAGGATACAAAGATGGAGAGAGAGGGAAACTTGTCAGAGACCATAAATATATACATTTTTTTGTGACCAGAGATCACAACAAATTGTTTAGGACAGAAACAGAACTAGCATGCCCTTGTGTCCTGAGAGCTAAAAGTTAAAAGGCTAGAATGTTCTTTTAGACAAGTGGTCGTCAGATGGGGTTTTCTTACCAGCCATGAGGAGGCAGATGATACACATGGAGAATGCTACCACCATGATGATGGGCAGCTGCAAGACAAAAGACACCAAAAAGACATTACTCATAGTTTGGGGTGGAAAGCAGAACTCAGTATTAGATATTTATTTATTTATTAAAAATGGAGGAGAGGACCAGAGACGTAGTCATGTAAAGTGAATCACAAAACATGACGATCAGTCTGGACATCCTGACTGGTGGCAGGACATCCCAAAAAGGCCCCACTTCTGACCATGAAACATCCCCATTACTCCTGTGAGATGGAGGCAACTGACCGTGATGAACTTCCAGTCTTTCTGGATGCGGAGTGGAGGTGGTCCGTCTGTTTCATCAACAGCGTAGTTTCCAAGGAACAAATCAATGGAATCCTGGCGACAAGAAAACACACATTCCCTTTTATTGCTTAAAAAAGGACTGACAACAAAAACACAGCGAAATAACTACGTGTTTCTCTAAAACACATGGATGAAGAATTATGTTCAGTTTTTGTAAAATTATGATTTGAGGAAAACAATATTGGTCTTAAGCAGGAAATTGATCCAACTACACAGCAGATCTGACAGTAATACATTATTCCTACCTTATGTAGTTCAAAATGTGTGATTTTTCTAGGTCTTTTAAAATTGAAAAAAATCAGACGTACTTGTCTGAAGCCGTCAGAGAAGTTATTCTTGTAGTAGCGGATGGCAGAGTTCACGCCGTCCATCACCAGACCCATCTGGGTCCTCTTCCCTGTCCTGATGAAGGACAGGAACACACACACACACACACACACTGTCAACACATTCAACTCTCCCAACAAGGACGAGTGATACAGTCACCAACAAGCAAGTAGTCAGACTGTCTACCATCATGTCCACGTAACAATACTAATGACAGGTGAAGGAGAAATAACCCCCATTAACATCTCATGGCCATACAGACATTATCTACCAACCAGATAGTACCTAGACAGTTTACAAAGAAATTAAAGAAAAGGTGACCTCAAAATTGAAGCCACACAACCAACAGTTGACCTCCAACTAAACAAGCAGAGTCTCTGGAGACATGCAGGCCTGTATATATTTCAGCAGCACACCGACATGCAGGCCTGTATATATTTCAGCAGCACACCGACATGCAGGCCTGTATATATTTCAGCAGCACACCGACATGCAGGCCTGTATATATTCCAGATGTCAGCAGCACACCGACATGCAGGCCTGTATATATTCCAGATGTCAGCAGCACACCGACATGCAGGCCTGTATATATTCCAGATGTCAGCAGCACACCGACATGCAGGCCTGTATATATTCCAGATGTCAGCAGCACACCGACATGCAGGCCTGTATATATTCCAGATGTCAGCAGCACACCGACATGCAGGCCTGTATATATTCCAGATGTCAGCAGCACACCGACATGCAGGCCTGTATATATTCCAGATGTCAGCAGCACACCGACATGCAGGCCTGTATATATTCCAGATGTCAGCAGCCCACCGACATGCAGGCCTGTATATATTCCAGATGTCAGCAGCACACCGACATGCAGACCTGTATATATTTCAGATGTCAGCAGCAGGCCTGTATATATTCCAGATGTCAGCAGCACACCGACATGCAGGCCTGTATATAGTGCCTTCAGAAAGTATTCATACTCCTTGACTTATTCCACATTTTGTTGCGTTACAGCCTGAATTCTGAAAGGATTAAATATATGTTTTTATCTCACCCATCTACACACACCAGCCCATAAGGACAAAGTGAAAACATGTATTTTTTTATTTATTTTTTATGTTTGCAAATGCATTGAAAATGAAATACAGAAATATCACATTTACATAAGCGTTCACACCCAAGTCAATACTTTGTAGAATCACCTTTGGCAGCAATTACAGCTGTGAGTGTTTCTGGGTAAGTCTAAGAGCTTTCCACACCTGGATTGTGCAACATTTTCTCATTATTTTCAAAATTCTTCAAGCTCTGTTAAATTGGTTGTTGATCATTGCTAGACAACCATTTTCAGGTCTTGCCATAGATTTAAGTCAAAACTGTAACTCGGCCACTCAGGAACATTCCCTGTCTTCTTGGTAAGCAACTCCAGTGTAGATTTGGCTTTGTGTTTTAGGTTATTGACCTGCTGAAAGGTGAATTCATCTCCCAGTGTCTGATAGAAAGCAGACAACCAGGTTTTGCCTGTGCTTAGCTCCATTCCATTTATTTATTATCCTGAAAAACTCCCCAGTCCTTAACGATTACAAGCATTCCCATAACATGATGCAGCCACCAATATGATTGAAAAGAATGGAGTGGTACTCTGTAATGCGTTTTATTAAATTTGCCCCAAACATAATACTTTGTATTCAGGACATAGATGATTTCTTTGCCATATTTTTTGCAGTATTACTTTAGTGCCTAGTTGCAAACAGGATGCATGTTTTGGAATATATTTTTTCTGTACAGGCTTCCTTTTCACTCTGTCCATCCTCAGTTCTCTCATATCACAACCATTCAACTTTGTAACTGTTTTAAATTCACCACTGGCCTCATGTTGAAATCCCTAAGCGGTTTCCTTCCTCTCCAGCAACTGAGTTAGGAAGGACGCCTGTATCTTTGTAGTGACTGGGTGTATTGATACACCATCCAAAGTGTAATTAATAACTTCACCATGCTCAAAGGGATATTCAATGTCTGCTTTTTTCTTTACACATCTACCAATTGGTGCCGAGGGATCTTACAGATAATTGTATGTGTGGGGTACAGAGATGAGGTAGTCATGAAAAAAATCATGTTAACCATTATTGCACACAGAGTGAGTCCATGCAACTTATTATGTGACTTGTTAAGAAAAATGTTGACTCCTGAACCTATTTAGGCTTGCCATAAAAAAGGGGTTGAATACTTGACATTTCAGCTGTTCATTTTTTTTTTTTACAAATTTGTAAAAATTTCAACAAAAAAATCATCAATTTTGACATTATGGGTTACTGTGTGTAGGCTAGTAACACAAAATCTCAATTTAATCAATTTGAAATTCAGGCTGTAACAACAAAATGTGGAAAAAGTCAAAGGGGTGTATAAAATATCTGAAGGCACTGTATAGTTCAGAGGTCAGCAGCTCATCCACACCCATTTCTATACCTGGTGAAGTCAGTCTTCAGGGCTCCTGTACCAGCATACTGTTTGGCGCATGCGTTGGCATTGTCAGCCCAAGCTATCACAGAAAACAGACAAGACATTGTTAGTGAGCAGAGCAGTGTGACAGACTAGACAGATCAACCTCATATGACACTTAAAAGCTGCTTTCACACACTGACAATCCTCCTTAGCCCTGGGCTGAGTTTAACCCAGGGTTAGTGGTAGCCCTGGGCTGAGTTTAACCCAGGGTTAGTGGTAGCCCTGGGCTTAGTTTAACCCAGGGTTACTAGTAGCCCTGGGCAGTGTTTAACCCAGGGTTAGTGGTAGCCCTGGGCTGAGTTTAACCCAGGGTTAGTGGTAGCCCTGGGCTGAGTTTAACCCAGGGTTAGTGGTAGCCCTGGGCTGAGTTTAACCCAGGGTTAGTGGTAGCCCTGGGCTGAGTTTAACCCAGGGTTAGTGGTAGCCCTGGGCTGAGTTTAACCCAGGGTTAGTGGTAGCCCTGGGCTGAGTTTAACCCAGGGTTAGTGGTAGCCCTGGGCTGAGTTTAACCCAGGGTTAGTGGTAGCCCTGGGCTGAGTTTAACCCAGGGTTAGTGGTAGCCCTGGACTGAGTTTAACCCAGGGTTAGTGGTAGCCCTGGACTGAGTTTAACCCAGGGTTAGTGGTAGCCCTGGGCTGAATTTAACCCACGGTTAGTGGTAGCCCTGGGCAGTGTTTAACCCAGGGTTAGTGGTAGCCCTGGGCTGAATTTAACCCAGGGTTAGTGGTAGCCCTGGGCAGTGTTTAACCCAGGGTTAGTGGTAGCCCTGGGCAGTGTTTAACCCAGGGTTAGTGGTAGCCCTGGGCAGTGTTTAACCCAGGGTTAGTGGTAGCCCTGGGCAGTGTTTAACCCAGGGTTAGTGGTAGTGTGAAAAGGCCTAAAGTAGCTGCCACTGATGGCCTATAGAGGGACGGGGACCACTTACCATTCTTGTAGATCTTCTCAAAATCGTCCTGTTCCTCAATCCGCTGGGCTACATGCAGGACACCCATCCTCTGTGGACAACCACCAAACAAGCATAGATAAGTCCATTTAGAAGGGGGTAGGGAACTAGGGCAGTGCTCAGTCATTCAGCTTGTTCTCTAAAATAAAATAAAAACTGTCAATAGTCAAGTTATTCAACTGTGGGAAACAGTAGCTAGTTGTCTTTGTTCAACCCTTGGTTCAACTCTCTGCCTCCTACCTCTAACTTTCTTAAGTTGCTTCTCTTGTGTAACTGTCAGAATGATAACTCCCACAGTTTGAGGTACTCTGCCTGGTCGCTGAGTATCTGTCAAGTGATAATGAGTTGTGAATACTACTGCAGAGCGGTGGGCAGGTTTTTATTTTCTTCAAGTGATAATGAGTGCAACCCTCCTAGTTCCTACCTGTAGCTGGGACTGTATGGCGCGGCGGGCAAGCTCTGGAGGACTTCCTACCTGTAGCTGGGACTGTATGGAGCGGCGGGCCAGCTCTGGAAGACTTCCTACCTGTAGCTGGGACTGTATGGAGCGGCTGGGCAAGCTCTGGAGGACTTCCTACCTGTAGCTGGGACTGTATGGAGCGGCTGGGCCAGCTCTGGAGGACTTCCTACCTGTAGCTGGGACTGTATGGAGCGGCTGGGCCAGCTCTGGAGGACTTCCTACCTGTAGCTGGGACTGTATGGAGCGGCGGGCCAGCTCTGGAGGACTTCCTACCTGTAGCTGGGACTGTATGGAGCGGCGGGCCAGCTCTGGAGGACTTCCTACCTGTAGCTGGGACTGTATGGAGCGGCGGGCAAGCTCTGGAGGACTTCCTACCTGTAGCTGGGACTGTACGGAGCGGCTGGGCCAGCTCAGGAGGACTTCCTACCTGTAGCTGGGACTGTATGGAGCGGCGGGCCAGCATGCTCTGAATGACGTTGGTGCGGTCCAGACAGTCCATGCAGTTACTGCGGAACGTCCCCTTCTGCTGGGACAACACCTTCCCCTCCGTGTCTACCATGAAGTAGCTGCAGAGAGACAACAAAGGAGTCAGGAGAACACATATCCACAGAGCCAGTAACAGCACTGTAATGTTGGGACACCACCTACCCCTCCGCTGCAGGGAGACAGAAGGTTTATCATCATAAGACAAGGTTAGGGGTGAATCCCAAATGCACTACACCGGCTCCGACGCTCGTCGGATGTGGCAGGGCTTGCAAACTATTACAGACTACAAAGGGAAGCACAGCCGCGAGCTGCCCAGTGACACAAGCTAAATTACTTCTGTGCTCGCTTCGAGGCAAGTAACGCTGAAACATGCAGGAGAGCATCAGCTGTTCCGGACGACTGTGTGATGCGAGTAAGACCTTGAAACAGGTCAACATTCACAAAGCCGCAGGGCCAGATGGATTACCAGGACGTGTGCTCCGGGCATGTGCAGACCAACTGGCAAGTGTCTTCACTGACATTTTCAACATGTCCCTGACCGAGTCTGTAATACCAACATGTTTCAAGCAGACCACCATAGTCCCTGTGCCCAAGAACATCAAGGTAACCTGCCTAAATGACTACCGACCCATATGACTCACGTCTGTAGCCATGAAATGTTTTGAAAGGCTGGTCATGGCTCACAACACATACACCCACTCCAATTTGCATACCGCCCCAACAGATCCACAGATGATGCAATCTCTATTGCACTCCACACTGCCCTTTCCCACCTGGACAAAAGGAACACCTATGTGAGAATTCTATTCATTGACTACAGCTCAGCGTTCAACACCATAGTGCCCTCAAAGCTCATCACTTAGCTAAGGATCCTGGGACTAAACACCTCCCTCTGCAACTGGATCCTGGACTTCCTGACGGGCCGCCCCCAGGTGGTGAGGGTAGGTAACATATCCGCCACGCTGATCCTCAACACAGGGGCCCCTCAGGGGTGCGTGCTCAGTCCCCTCCTGTACTCCCTGTTCACTCATGACTGCACAGCCAGGCATGACTCCAACACCACCAATAAGTTTGCTGATGACACAGTGGAGACCGGGCCGTGAGGTGCCAGGACAACAACCTCTCCTTCAACGTGATCAAGACAAAGGAGATGATTGTGGACTACAGGAAAAGGAGGACCGAGCACGTCCCCATTTTCAACGACGGGGCTGTAGTGGAACAGGTTGAGAGCTTCAAGTTCCTTGGTGTCCACATCACCAACTAACTAACATGGTCCAAGCACACCAAGACAGTCATGAAGAGGGCACGACAAAACCTACTCCCCCTCAGGAGACTGAAAAGATTTGGCATGGGTCCTCAGATCCTCAAAAGGTTCTACAGCTGCACCATCGAGGGCATCCTGACTAGATGCATCACTGCCTGGTACGGCAACTGCTCGGCCTCCGACCACAAGGCACTACAAAGGGTAGCGTGTGCGGCCCAGTACATCACTGGGGCCAAGCTTCCTGCCATCCAGGACCTCTACACCAGGCGGTGTCAGAGGAAGGCCCTAAAAATTGTCAAAGACTCCAGCCACCCTAGTCATAGACTGTTCTCTCTGCAACCACACGGCAAGTGGTACCAGAGCGCCAAGTCTAGGTCCAAGAGACTTCTAAACAGCTTCTACCCCCAAGCCATAAGACTCATGAACATCTAATCAAATGGCTACCCAGAATATTTGCATTGCATTGCACTACTCTGTTATTATCTATGCATAGTCACTTTAATAATTAAAGTGGAAACATATTACCTGAATACCGGTGCCCCCGCACATTGACTCTGTAACAGTACCCCCTGTATATAGCCTCCACATTGACTCTGTACCGGTAACCCCTGTATAAAGCCTCCACATTGACTTGGTACCAGTACCCCCTGTATAAAGCCTCCACATTGACTTGGTACCAGTACCCCCTGTATATAGCCTCCACATTGACCCTGTACCGGTACCCCCTGTATATAGCCTCCACATTGACTCTGTACCGGTACCCCCTGTATATAGCCTCCACATTGACTCTGTACCGGTACCCCCCTGTATATAGCCTCCACATTGACTCTGTACCGGTAACCCCTGTATATAGCCTCCACATTAACTCTGTTCCGGTACCCCCTGTATATAGCCTCCACATTGACTCTGTACCGGTACCCCCTGTATATAGCCTCCACATTGACTCTGTACCGGTACCCCCCTGTATATAGCCTCCACATTGACTCTGTACCGTAACACCCTGTATATAGCCTCCACATTGACTCTGTACCGTAACACCCTGTATATAGCCTCCACATTGACTCTGTACCGTAACACCCTGTATATAGCCTCCACATTGACTCTGTACCGTAACACCCTGTATATAGCCTCCACATTGACTCTGTACCGTAACACCCTGTATATAGCCTCCACATTGACTCTGTACCGTAACACCCTGTATATAGCCTCCACATTGACTCTGTACCGTAACACCCTGTATATAGCCTCCACATTGACTCTGTACCGTAACACCCTGTATATAGCCTCCACATTGACTCTGTACCGTAACACCCTGTATATAGCCTCCACATTGACTCTGTACCGTAACACCCTGTATATAGCCTCCACATTGACTCTGTACCGTAACACCCTGTATATAGTCTTGCTATTGTTATTTTACTGCTGCTCTTTAATTATTTGTTGCCTTTATTTCTTTTTGTGAAAGTCAGCATTTCACTGTAAGGTCTACTACACCTGTTGTAATCGGCGCATGTGACGAACACAATTTGATTTGAAATGGCACCCTATATAGTGCACTGTCTACTTGGGCCCTGGTCAAAAGTAGTGCACCATTTGGGATGCAAACCTGAACACATTTGCCCAGAGGTTAATCCAGACGTCACTGACCGACTACTGTAATGTACTCACTGGTATTTTACCCTGAAGACAGACCAGAGATAAAAAGGGTAGAAAGGAAGCAAATTAGCCTCTCTATGTTCGTATGCCTATCCTCTTGCTAAGTGTTAGATTCTGGGTTAACCTTGGAACATTGTTATACTCAGAAGTATAGTATATGGGGTGAAAGAGACTGTTTTTTACATCAGAAGGTAATGGTTATCTGTAGGAGCCAGATGGCTTTGGAATGTGCTGGGTCGACGGGAGGAAGTCACAGGGTTGATATAGTGGAAACGGATGGACATCTGTGGATTAGGCGAATGAGGGGGTTGAGGTCAGGACAGATCCCCCGAAGGGAGAAATTATGGTTTATTCCTTTATTCCCGTCGAAACATAATGATGTAAGGATTGGAGAGGAGGAGGAGTGCCTAAATTGGAGTCAGACAGGACAGGACAGGACAGACAGACAGACAGAGCATGAGACAGACAGACAGACAGACAGACAGACAGACAGACAGACAGACAGACAGACAGACAGACAGACAGACAGACAGACAGACAGACAGACAGACAGACAGACAGACAGACAGACAGACAGACAGACAGACAGACAGACAGACAGACAGACAGACAGACAGACAGACAGACAGACAGACAGACAGACAGACAGACAGACAGACAGACAGACAGACAGACAGACAGACAGACAGACAGACAGACAGACAGACAGACAGACAGACAGACAGACAGACAGACAGACAGACAGACAGACAGACAGACAGACAGACAGACAGACAGACAGACAGACAGACAGACAGACAGACAGACAGACAGACAGACAGACAGACAGACAGACAGACAGACAGACAGACAGAAACTTGTGGTGGAGGAAACATGTGACGTCTGAACGCGCTGTATCGACCATTTGGGAAGAATTAAACGTGGTTAAGCTTATCTAGTGTCCGTTGAGTTATTTACTCTGAGAATTAGAACCTAACGTCTTGTATGGTTGTGGGTGTAGACTAGCAGCTATTCATAAAGGATATGGAGAGTAAAATACCTGTATTCATCTTGTGTCTCAGCCACATTGTCCACCAGGATACACAGACGATCCCATCTCATCCTGCTGCACTCCTTGTGGAAGTCAAATGCTACGTACCTGCAGCCAATAGAAGAAACAGCATGGCTGTGTGAGTGGATGTGCTAGATCCATCTAAAAACAGGCCTGGGTCGTTCCAGTCCTCACCGGGCCTTTTTTTATGTCACCATTATTTAACCAGGTAGGCCAGTTGAGAACAAGTTCTCATTTACAACTGCGACCTGGCCACGATAAAGCAAAGCAGTTCGACACAAACAACAACAGAGTTACACATGGAGTAAACAAACATACAGTCAATAATACAATAGAAAAATCTATATACAGTGTGTGCAAATGTAGTAAGATTAGGGAGGTAAGGCAATAAATAGGCCATAGCGGCGAAATAATTAAAATTTAGCATTAACACTGGAGTGATAGATGTGCAGATGATAAGTATAGATACTGGGGTGCAAAAGAGCAATAAAATAAAATAACAATATGGGGTGTCACAATTTCCCCCCCCCCCATCCCTATCAAACACAGCTGATTTAAAACTAATTACATTCTAAACTGAAGATCGTGATTAGGTGATTATTGGAGTCAGGTGTGTTAACTGAGGCTGAGGCAAAACTGACATCAAATCAGGCCCCCCGAGGACTGGAATCGCCCAGGCCTGGTCTAAAAGGTATAAATCACTGAAATGATAAGCCAGACGGGTGTTCAGGAGAGGAGCGGTTAGTTCTCACTTGATCATGCCGTTCTCCATGTCAGTCACCATCTTGGCAAAGGCTTGTTCCAGTGGCTCCTCTGAACCCTTCTGGTTGACCTAGAAGAACAGCACCATCTTATATCCATCTCTCACAATGCTGTGATGTTGTAGCCATTGTGAGGTTTAAATAATGGAAGGGACCTACCAGGTTCAGAACGGTCTGCTTTCCATAGATGAGGACCTGGGAGTCAAAATGTCTCTGGAAGCCATCCATCTAGGAAGCAGTTGAGAGAACAATTTTTTTTTTGAATTTATTTTATTTAACAAGGCAATTGGTGATTTGGTAAACAAAAGAGCCACAGAGTGGGTTTACCTGACCTTCGACCTGTTGTACTGACAATAGAACAGAAAGGTGGAAAGAGGCAGAAGATGTAAAAGCCCTTACGTGATTGGTGTTGTTGCTGATCAGTGGTTTGGGCTTGTATTTCAGGTTGGGCCTCTGAGACCAGAAGAAGGGCATGGAGCCTCGCGTCTATGGAGGGAAACAGACATTTTCAGGAAAAATATATATTAAATAAATAAATAAAAAAGGCTTGCGCCTAATCAATAACGACTACTACCCTGTCCACCACCACCACCGTCTTCTCCTTTTTCAAACTCACCTGTACGAATGAAGCCCTCCCACCATTGTACAGGACTATTTGCTCCGTCTCCACAAAGTTAGCAGCGTGGCCCTCAGAATCGATACCTGAGGATAAACAAATAATGATGAGGACTACATATGTCCACTGGGCCATTAATGATTCAACATGCCAGTAATGCTGTACAGTACTAGGTCTGCATCCCAAATGGCACCCTATTCCCTATATAGTCCACTACATAGGGAATAGGGTGCCTATATTGTCCACTACATAGGGAATAGGGTGCCTATATAGTTGACTACATAGGGAATAGGGTGCCATTTGAGACGCCTGCCTGTGTCTTACCTCTGACGTAGTATCTGACCCCAGCCCTGAAGCAGCTCCTCCTGGATATGAGGATCCATTCAAAGATCTTCCCGTTGATTCGGCACGGCTTCATCACGACGACTGGATCCGGGACGTCAAGGACCTCACCTAATACACTGCTACAGCACAGGGCCAAGTAGTACCTAAGACTGTGTCCCAAATGGTACCCTAGTCCCTATTTAGAACACTACTTTAGACTAGGACACATAGGGCTCTGGTCAAAAGTAGAGCACTATATAAAGGACAGGGTGCCATTTGAGACGTACACTAAGTAGAGGATGTTGTTGTACTTGTCCTCTAAGTAGAGGATGTTGTTGTACTTGTCCTCTAAGTAGAGGATGTTGTTGTACTTGTCCTCTAAGTAGAGGATGTTGTTGTACTTGTCCTCTAAGTAGAGGATGTTGTTGTACTTGTCCTCTAAGTAGAGGATGTTGTTGTACTTGTCCTCTAAGTAGAGGATGTTGTTGTACTTGTCCTCTAAGTAGAGGATGTTGTTGTACTTGTCCTCTAAGTGGAGGATGTTGTTGTACTTGTCCTCTAAGTGGAGGATGTTGTTGTACTTGTCCTCTAAGTAGAGGATGTTGTTGTACTTGTCCTCTAAGTAGAGGATGTTGTTGTACTTGTCCTCTAAGTAGAGGATGTTGTTGTACTTGTCCTCTAAGTAGAGGATGTTGTTGTACTTGTCCTCTAAGTAGAGGATGTTGTTGTACTTGTCCTCTAAGTGGAGGATGTTGTTGTACTTGTCCTCTAAGTGGAGGATGTTGTTGTACTTGTCCTCTAAGTGGAGGATGTTGTTGTACTTGTCCTCTAAGTGGAGGATGTTGTTGTACTTGTCCTCTAAGTAGAGGATGTTGTTGTACTTGTCCTCTAAGTAGAGGATGTTGTTGTACTTGTCCTCTAAGTAGAGGATGTTGTTGTACTTGTCCTCTAAGTGGAGGATGTTGTTGTACTTGTCCTTGTCCTCTAAGTGGAGGATGTTGTTGTACTTGTCCTTGTCCTCTAAGTGGAGGATGTTGTTGTACTTGTCCTCTAAGTGGAGGATGTTGTTGTACTTGTCCTCTAAGTGGAGGATGTTGTTGTACTTGTCCTCTAAGTAGAGGATGTTGTTGTACTTGTCCTCTAAGTAGAGGATGTTGTTGTACTTGTCCTCTAAGTAGAGGATGTTGTTGTACTTGTCCTCTAAGTAGAGGATGTTGTTGTACTTGTACTCTAAGTAGAGGATGTTGTTGTACTTGTACTCTAAGTGGAGGATGTTGTGATTTCTCTCCTGGTAATGACTTTCTAAAGTGTCCCTGAGGGAATGATTTCAGTTGAAATTGGTTCTTGAGAACACTCAGAGGCCCATTTAAACTCTTGTAGTGATGTTGGCCCACTGATTATTACTACACTCAGATCAGTGTGAGCAAAGCAAAACCATGAAAAAGGATACATCCATGGACAACAGGGATCGCAAACTTGTGGAGCTGAAAAGGAATACAATTATTACATTTAAAACGGGATACATTAGAACAAGAAAGAAAGAAAAAAATACTGTGGTCATCTAGTTACTGTTCAAACATAGTTCATTTCTGAGGGGGGTAAGATTCATGTTATATTGTCCATATTCTAATACCTTTACCTCCGGTACATTAGATTAAGTAACAAAGAACGAAGACTGTGGACATGTGTAATGTGTTGTGATGTCATCTTCATATCACTCACCTCTGGCTGTGCAAGGAACTCTCTCAGAAGGCTTCCGTTCCACACAAACCTCTGATCTGCCTAGAAACAGGAGAACCAACCCATAAATCAAACCCTCAATCTACTGTGCCTTGGGAAAAAGTTTTCACAATCCTTCTGTTGTGCTACAAAGTGGGATTAAAATTTCAATTTGTCAATGATCTACAAAACAAACAAAGTAAAACATTTTTTTTTTTTACAAAAAATAACATTGTGTAATTAATTAATGGGGGAAAAAACCCCCACTAATCTCTTGATTAGATAAGTATTCAACCGCTTGAGTCAATACATGTTAGAATCACCTTTGGCAGTGATTACAGCTGTGAGTCTTCCTGGGTAAGTCTCTAAGAGCTTTCCACACCTGGATTGTGCAACATTTGCCCATTATTCTTAAAAAAAAAAAAAAAAAAAATTCTTCAAGCTCTGTCAAGTTGATTGTTGATCATTGCTAGACAGCCATTTCCAAGTCTTGCCATAGATATTCAAGTAGATTTATGTGGAAACTGTAACTAGGCCACTCAGGAACATTCAATGTCTTCTTGGTAAGTAACTCGTATATAATTGGCCTTGCGTTTTAGGTTGTTGTCCTGCTGGAAGGTGAAATTGTCTCCCAGTGTCTGATAGAAAGCAGACAACCAGGGTTTTCCTCTAGGATTTTGCCTGTGCTTAGCTCTATTCCGTTTCTTTTATCCTAAAGAACTCCCTAGTCCTTGCCGATGACAAGCATACCCATAACATGATGCAACCACCACCATGTTTAAAAATATGAAGAGTGGTACTCAGTGATGTGTTGGATTTGCCCCAAACATAAAGCTTTGTATTCAGGACATACAGTTAATTTCTTTGCCACATGTTCTGCAGTATTACTTTTGTGCCTTATTGCAAACAGAATGCTTGTTTTGGAATATTTTTTTATTTTGTGAAGGCTTCCTTCTGTCACTGTAAATAAGAATAAGTTCTTAACTGACTTGCCTAATTAAATAAATACAAAAATTCAAATAACAAATACAAAAACCAGCCTGCAGTAAATACATCTCCATCAGTTTGTGCAGTGGCACCCTGTTCCCTATACAGAACACTACTTTAGACCAGGGCCAATGGAATGACAGTATGGACACAGCACTACTTTAGACCAGGGCCAATGGAATGACAGTATGGACACAGCACTACTTTAGACCAGGGCCAATGGAATGACAGTATGGACACAGCACTACTTTAGACCAGGGCCAATGGAATGACAGTATGGACACAGCACTACTTTAGACCAGGGCCAATGTAATGACAGTATGGACACAGCACTACTTTAGACCAGGGCCAATGGAATGACAGTATGGACACAGCACTACTTTAGACCAGGGCCAATGTAATGACAGTATGGACAGACAGTTTTGAATTGGAACAGGCGTTAACATGTCACACGTTCTTCTCACCATTAAAACCAGTCAGACAAGGTTTCAGTACAGGAGAAAGTGAAGATATACTGTACATCATGGTACTACATGGTACTACACACACTCAGCACTACAGAGTAATGCCTCAGATGAGACAGCGGGCGAAAAGGTCCATCTGTTTGTGTATGTTTACATGAGTAAATGCATCTGTGTGCGTGCGTGCGTGCGTGCGTGCGTGCGTGCGTGCGTGCGTGCGTACGAGGGCAAGGTGACTAGTGTGGTTTACATGAATGGCAGGAGCCCAAACACCACAGTGACACTCCTCTAATATAGATGAGGGATATCATCCTCATCTAATGGGATGATAATCTCTGAGCTCAGTCTTTATGGTCGACTAGCTCGGTGCGCAATAGGAGAGAACTCTGGCCCTGTCCAGAAACAACTGTTATGCTCCTAAAACCTTCACTTCATGTAGATTTGAAAGATTCCGGTTAGTTATAAGCAATATGGTGGTAGCTCCACCTTGTCCTCTGATAGAGGTAGACAGTTTGCCATACTGCTCAGATCTAATCTTTCCAGGTCTACACAAGAGCCTAGAGGGAGAGGTAGGGTCTAGGATTGGTCTTTATTACAGAGAACAATAGTCATCTCTCCCCTCCCCCACACCCAGTCTCTCCTCCTCTCTTACCCTCTTCCACAGCCCTCTCTCCCCTACCAACTCCCACACCCCCTCTATCCTACCCTCTTCCACACCCCTCTCCCCACTACCAACTCCCACACCCCCTCTATCCTACCCTCTTCCACACCCCTCTCCCCACTACCAACTCCCACACCCCCTCTCTCCTACCCTCTGCCAAACCCCTACCAACTCCCACACCCCCTCTATCCTACCCTCTTCCACACCCCTCTCTCCCCTACCAACTCCCACACCCCCTCTATCCTACCCTCTTCCACACCCCTCTCCCCACTACCAACTCCCACACCCCCTCTCTCCTACCCTCTGCCAAACCCCTACCAACTCCCACACCCCCTCTAGCCTACCCTCTTCCACACCCCTCTCTCCCCTACCAACTCCCACACCCCCTCTATCCTACCCTCTTCCACACCCCTCTCTCCCCTACCAACTCCCACACCCCCTCTATCCTACCCTCTTCCAAACCCCTCTCCCCACTACCAACTCCCACCCCCTCTCTCCTACCCTCTTCCACACCCCCTCTATCCTACCCTCTTCCACACCCTCTCTCTCAAATCCCTCTCCCCCTACCCTCTTCCAAACCCCTCTCTCCCCTACCAACTCCCACCACCCCCCCCCCCCCCCCCTCCTCCTCCTCACCCTCTCCAACAGGCTCATCTCCTGGAAGTCGTGGCTGACGTTGGCCAGTCTCTGGAGGGTGTGGGTCAGGTCATAGTCAGTGCAGAAGTAGAATCCATCTGTTGTCAGCACGTTGTTAATCATGGACAGGAATGTCTTGTTGTCTTGTGTCTGGAGAGAGGGAGGGGAGAGAATTGATTTTAGCTGGCTGGGCACCAATCATGACAGTGCAGTTTTGTAGTAGGAGGTTGTGTGTGTGAAATGTGAGAAAAGAGGCTGTTAAACCAGGGACTTTTCATATGAAATTAAACAGTGAATCTTACTAGGTGACCAATAAACACATTTTTTATTTAATCAGGCAAGTCAGTTAAGAACAAATTATTATTTACAATGACTGCCTACACCGGCCAAACCCGGACGACGCTGGGCCAATTGTGCGCCGCCCTATGGGACTCCCAATCATGGCCGGTTGCGATACAGCCTGGAATCGACCCAGGGTCTATAGTGACGCCTCTAGCGCTGAGATGCAGTGCCTTAGACCGTTGCGCCACTCAGGAGCCCAAAATTAAATACATCTGAATCAGATTGGCAGATGTTCTGAAGTGGTATTACAGCTTCAAGTGACTCCAGTGGTTTCAAAAATGGATGAAATCATCTCTTACATATTACAATAGCCCTCCGAGTCGATGTGTTTCATTCTAAACCTTGTCCACTTCACCTCCCTCCCAGAGTTTACTGCATATAGAGGTCGGGGTGCACAACCTCCAATGATCTGCGTCCCAAATGACAGCATCCCCTTATGATGCATTTTGGGTGTGTGAGAGAGCGAGAGAACGAGAGAAGCTGCATTTCAAACACTTAAAAAAGACACACCCTCATCCACTTATCACCTTATGCCCTTGGGGGAATGAATCCCTGTCGCCATCTTGGCAGGTGGTCCAAACTATTAGCCAAACAAGGGAAGTTCGAAACGTAAGCCCCTCAAGCCCTCGTTTTTGATCAAGTTTGCGAGTGTACAATTATGTTCAGTCCGAGGCCTGAAACTCGCCATAATTCAATTCGCGACGATTGTACATCTGCTAAGAAAAGACGAAAAACTTCCAACATGGTGCAATCAAGTGTAATTAAAAACGAATGCAAATAAGTTAGAAATGTTGCTACTATGTAAAAAGTAAATATGTTTTTGTTTGGTTATCTTTTGGAAATTGTAGAAATAAAACATTTTCCTTCTACAGAAGTTCCAGCTAGGCAGGCTAACGTTAGTTAGCTAATACATTTTCTAGCTATCAAACAGTTGGCGTATATTAATAATTTATATATTTTATATAAGTAGACATGCAATCAGACTGTAGCGCATATAAAGTACCAACAAACTACAGGTGTCTGAAAACACAATCTTCACGGGATGAACGAGTGACGAGTTTCCGGCCAAGGATGGTCCATTTAAAATTCCTCCCTCCCTCCCTCCCTCCCTCCCTCCCTCCCTCTGCAAGTGTATACTCGTCAGAAGTGTCCACTTAATTTGAGGGCTGAGGGGATAGGGTGTGTCTTTTAAGTGTTTGGACCACAGCCAGAGAGAGACAAGACAGACATGAATGACTCTACGTCTAAGTCCACAATTTCTCTTTAATCCTGAAGTGCGCACTTCTCAATGTGTCTTTCTGCTCATCTCTTTCACAACAGTATTGGAGGTTAAGGTTCAAGGTTCCTCCCCTCTTATGTCAGAATTTGCACAGTCTCTCTGCACATTCACACGGCCCTACACACTCACACAAACTCCATTTTCACTCACACAAACTCCATTTTCACTCACACATAATACGCAGATAATCAGTATAAATCTATCTTATATCCTGTTGCCGAGACAACTTACCCCTATACATACAGTGCATTCAGGAAAGTATTCAAACCCTTCGACTTTTTCCACATTTTGTTACGTTACAGCCCCATTCTAAAATGGATTCAAATAATTGTTTTCCTCATCAATCTACACACAATACCCCATAATGACAAAGTGAAAAAAGGTTACAAAATTGTCACGAAATGTATTCAAACTTAAAAACAGAAATACCTTACAGAGGTATTCAAGTGCATCCTGTTTCCATTGATCATCTTTGAGATGTTTCTACAACTTGGAGTCCACCTGTGGTAAATTCAATTGATTTGACATGATTTGGAAAGGCACACACCTGTCTATATAAGGTCCCACAGTTGACAGTGCATGTCAGAGCAAAAACCAAGCCATGAGGTCGAAGGAATTGTCTGTCGAGCTTCGAGACAGGATTGTGTCAAGGCACAGATCTGGGGAAGGGTACCAACACATTTATGTTGCATTTTTAGGTTCCCAAGAACACAGTGGCCTCCATCATTCTTAAATGGAAGAAGTTTGGAACATCCAAGACTCTTCCTAGAGCCTGCCGCCCGGCCAAACTGAGCAATCGGGGGAGAAGGGCCGTGGTCAGGGAGGTGACCAAGAATAAGATGGTCGCTCTGACAGAGCTCCAGAGTTCCTCTGTGGAGATGGGAGAACCTTCCAGAAGGACAACCATCTCTGCAGCATTCCAGCAAATAAGGCCTTTATGGTAGAGTGGCCAGACGGCAGCCCCCTCAATAAAAGGCACATGACAGCACGCTTGGCGTTTGCCAAAAGGCACCTAAAGGACTCTCAGACCATGAGAAACAAGATTCTCTGGTCTGATGAAACCAACATTGAACTATTTGGCCTGAATGCCAAGCATCGCATCTGGAGGAAACCTGGCACCATCCCTATGGTGAAGCATGGTGGTGGCAGCATCATGCTGTGGAGATGTTTTTCAGCAGCAGGGACCGGGAGACTAGTCAGGACCGAGAGAAAGATGAACAGAGCAAAGTACAGACAGATCCTTGATGAAAACCTGCCCCAGAGTGCTCAGGACCTCAGACTGGGGCGAAGGTTTACCTTCCGACAGGACAACGACCCTAAGCACACAGCCAAGACAACGCAGGAGTGGCTTCAGAAACTCCCCAAATACAGGTGTGCCAAGCTTGTAGTGTCATACCCAAGACGACTCGATGCTGTAATCGCTGTCAAAGGTGCCTCAACAAAGTACTGAGTAAAGGGTCTGAAAGTAAAATGTCATAATTCTGTAGTTTTTTTACAAATAAAAATGTTGCTTTATTATTATGGGCTATTGTGTGTACATTGAGGGGGAAAAAAACAATTTAACTAATTTTAGAATAAGGCTGTAACGTAAAATGTGGAAAAAGTCAAGGGGTCTGAATACTTTCCGAATGCACTGCATCTACCTCCATCACTCCAGTATCCCAGTTCCCTTCCCCCTATACATATCTACCTCCATCACTCCAGTATCCCTGTTCCCTTCCCCCTATACATATCTACCTCCATCACTCCAGTATCCCAGTCTCCCTTCCCCCTATACATATCTACCTCCATCACTCCAGTATCCCTGTCCCCTTCCCCCTATACATATCTACCTCCATCACTCCAGTATCCCTGTCCCCTGACCCCTATACATATCTACCTCCATCACTCCAGTATCCCTGTACATTGTTAATATGGTACTGACCCTGTATATAGTCACCTTACCCCTATACATATCTACCTCCATCACTCCAGTATCCCTGTACATTGTTAATATGGTACTGACCCTGTATATAGTCACCTTACCCCTATACATATCTCCCTCCATCACTCCAGTATCCCTGTACATTGTTAATATGGTACTGACCCTGTATATAGTCACCTTCCCCCTATACATATCTACCTCCATCACTCCAGTATCCAAGTTCCCTTCCCCCTATACATATCTACCTCCATCACTCCAGTATCCCTGTCCCCTTCCCCCTATACATATCTACCTCCATCACTCCAGTATCCCTGCACATTGTTAATATGGTACTGACCCTGTATATAGTCACCTTCCCCCTATACATATCTACCTCCATCACTCCAGTTTCCCTGCACATGTAAATATGGTATTGGAACTGACTTTTTAAATATGTCCTATATATAGTATGCTTTCTTACTTAGTCGAGTTAATATTTCTTATTTCTCGTGTTATTTTTTTTCTAGTAATACATTGTTATTAATTGTTGCATTGTTGTGTTTTGAGTTTGCGATTCAGGCCCTTCACTGTACTTGTGACATTACACTTTGAAACTCATGTCTTCTCCAATGTGTTCTGAAGGCAAGGAGAGAGAGGATGCAAGGAATTAAAGGAAAAACAAATGAGATTGACTCTTTACCTCCTCCCTACGAGGCCGCAGCTGCTTCCCTGCATTATGTCAGCACTTTATTTCCCCGTTTTTGCCAATGAACGTAGTCCCTCTCTCTCTGGTTGACTGACGGCCAAATACATTCAATTCAAGCCTCGTGTCCCAAACGGTTCCCTATTTCCTTGGTAGCGCACTACCTTTGGGCTGGTCACTGTATAAGAAATAGGGAGCCATTTTTAAAATTACACATGGTTTCTAAACACCTCCAAGTGAATTTCCGCTGCACCACAGACGCGCCCGCTGCACCACAGACGCGCCCGCTGCACCACAGACGCGCCCGCTGCACCACAGACGCGCCCGCTGAACCACAATAAGTACTTGAAGCATTTAGACCAAAAACCGTCACTAATAATTCTATTAAGAAAAAGTATTTCTTTTTACGTATCAAGTAGAGAGCGTGACAGCTTCCGTTTTCCATAATAAAAGGCAATCCACTGTGACCTTTAGTCAGCCGTGCTGCAAGCCAGCGTTGTTCTGGCTGGGTGCTGTGGTGCATCTCTAAACTCCCTGGGGTCAGTTACAATGACTTTGGCTAAGTCCCAAATGAAACCCTATTCCCTTTATAGTGCACTACTTATGCACATTTGCCAGTTACAGTAAAGCACTTAGTATCAAACATTGACTAGAGGATTTGTTTTTAAATCATTTTAACAATTGGTACATTTCCAGTTTAGCCAGGCTGTCTGAGCAGTCACATGATCAGACTGAACACCTGAAGGAATTGAATTTGGAATTTTTTGAATTGTTGAGGATAATATCGAATTGGGAATTCAATTCCTGGAATTTACCTAAGATTGGATTTGACACTACTTACTGTCTGTTAGCTGTACCATAGTTACTGTAACTAGGTCCCCTCTAGTTCAACACTACTGTCTGTTAGCTGTACCATAGTTACTGTAACTAGGTCCCCTCTAGATCAACACTACTGTCTGTTAGCTGTACCATAGTTACTGTAACTAGGTCCCCTCTAGTTCAACACTACTGTCTGTTAGCTGTACCATAGTTACTGTAACTAGGTCCCCTCTAGTTCAACACTACTGTCTGTTAGCTGTACCATAGTTACTGTAACTAGGTCTCCTCTAGTTCAACACTACTGTCTGTTAGCTGTACCATAGTTACTGTAACTAGGTCCCCTCTAGTTCAACACTACTGTCTGTTAGCTGTACCATAGTTACTGTAACTAGGTCCCCTCTAGTTCAACACTACTGTCTGTTAGCTGTACCATAGTTACTGTAACTAGGTCCCCTCTAGATCAACACTACTGTCTGTTAGCTGTACCATAGTTACTGTAACTAGGTCCCCTCTAGTTCAACACTACTGTCTGTTAGCTGTACCATAGTTACTGTAACTAGGTCCCCTCTAGATCAACACTACTGTCTGTTAGCTGTACCATAGTTACTGTAACTAGGTCCCCTCTAGTTCAACACTACTGTCTGTTAGCTGTACCATAGTTACTGTAACTAGGTCCCCTCTAGTTCAACACTACTGTCTGTTAGCTGTACCATAGTTACTGTAACTAGGTCCCCTCTAGTTCAACACTACTGTCTGTTAGCTGTACCATAGTTACTGTAACTAGGTCCCCTCTAGTTCAACACTACTGTCTGTTAGCTGTACCATAGTTACTGTAACTAGGTCCCCTCTAGTTCAACACTACTGTCTGTTAGCTGTACCATAGTTACTGTAACTAGGTCCCCTCTAGTTCAACACTACTGTCTGTTAGCTGTACCATAGTTACTGTAACTAGGTCCCCTCTAGTTCAACACTACTGTCTGTTAGCTGTACCATAGTTACTGTAACTAGGTCCCCTCTAGTTCAACACTACTGTCTGTTAGCTGTACCATAGTTACTGTAACTAGGTCCCCTCTAGTTCAACACTACTGTCTGTTAGCTGTACCATAGTTACTGTAACTAGGTCCCCTCTAGTTCAACACTACTGTCTGTTAGCTGTACCATAGTTACTGTAACTAGGTCCCCTCTAGTTCAACACTACTGTCTGTTAGCTGTACCATAGTTACTGTAACTAGGTCCCCTCTAGTTCAACACTACTGTCTGTTAGCTGTACCATAGTTACTGTAACTAGGTCCCCTCTAGATCAACACTACTGTCTGTTAGCTGTACCATAGTTACTGTAACTAGGTCCCCTCTAGATCAACACTACTGTCTGTTAGCTGTACCATAGTTACTGTAACTAGGTCCCCTCTAGTTCAACACTACTGTCTGTTAGCTGTACCATAGTTACTGTAACTAGGTCCCCTCTAGTTCAACACTACTGTCTGTTAGCTGTACCATAGTTACTGTAACTAGGTCCCCTCTAGTTCAACACTACTGTCTGTTAGCTGTACCATAGTTACTGTAACTAGGTCCCCTCTAGTTCAACACTACTGTCTGTTAGCTGTACCATAGTTACTGTAACTAGGTCCCCTCTAGTTCAACACTACTGTCTGTTAGCTGTACCATAGTTACTGTAACTAGGTCCCCTCTAGTTCAACACTACTGTCTGTTAGCTGTACCATAGTTACTGTAACTAGGTCCCCTCTAGTTCAACACTACTGTCTGTTAGCTGTACCATAGTTACTGTAACTAGGTCCCCTCTAGTTCAACACTACTGTCTGTTAGCTGTACCATAGTTACTGTAACTAGGTCCCCTCTAGTTCAACACTACTGTCTGTTAGCTGTACCATAGTTACTGTAACTAGGTCCCCTCTAGTTCAACACTACTGTCTGTTAGCTGTACCATAGTTACTGTAACTAGGTCTCCTCTAGTTCAACACTACTGTCTGTTAGCTGTACCATAGTTACTGTAACTAGGTCCCCTCTAGATCAACACTACTGTCTGTTAGCTGTACCATAGTTACTGTAACCAGGAAGAGGTTGAACCAGAACCAGCAGACTGGATTGAGTATTAGAATAGGGAGTGTAAAACTTGTAAGAACACCCCCCTAGTGGAGAACCCGTTGTCGAGTGGCAACGCTCCCGGCTGGTCACATTCCCCACCAGAGACTGGGTTCAAACCCCACATCCACTCTTCCTACTGTTCTCTCATTACATTCCCCACCAGAGACTGGGTTCAAACCCAACATCCACTCTTCCTACTGTTCTCTCATTACATTCCCCACCAGAGACTGGGTTCAAACCCCACATCCACTCTTCCTACTGTTCTCTCATTACATTCCCCACCAGAGACTGGGTTCAAACCCAACATCCACTCTTCCTACTGTTCTCTCATTACATTCCCCACCAGAGACTGGGTTCAATCCCAACATCCACTCTTCCTACTGTTCTCTCATTACATTCCCCACCAGAGACTGGGTTCAAACCCAACATCCACTCTTCCTACTGTTCTCTCATTACATTCCCCACCAGAGACTGGGTTCAAACCCAACATCCACTCTTCCTACTGTTCTCTCATTACATTCCCCACCAGAGACTGGGTTCAAACCCAACATCCACTCTTCCTACTGTTCTCTCATTACATTCCCCACCAGAGACTGGGTTCAAACCCAACATCCACTCTTCCTACTGTTCTCTCATTACATTCCCCACCAGAGACTGGGTTCAAACCCAACATCCACTCTTCCTACTGTTCTCTCATTACATTCCCCACCAGAGACTGGGTTCAAACCCAACATCCACTCTTCCTACTGTTCTCTCATTACATTCCCCACCAGAGACTGGGTTCAATCCCCACATCCACTCTTCTCTCATTTGCCTGTCTCCACCAATGTATTTTTTATATCCCAAAAGAGTATGAGTGTGTTTGTTTGTCACCTGGTCCTCGGTGAGGTGAAGCACAGTCTTTTTGTAGGAAATGACATCAAAATCCACTGCCTTCCACACAGCGTGACCCAGGAGGCTGCCCACATTCCTCTTCTTGGTAATGACAATCAGGTACATCCCTGTGAAAAGGGGGAACCACAGTGAACATGTCAGCACAACATATAAAACAGTAACGTGTTAGTTACAGGGGTACATCCTGAAGGACAAGATAGGGGTTATGTCCAAATAATCTCTCCTTTCTCCCCAAGTGTGCACTTGTTCAATTCCCTTCACTGATCTGAATGTCACTCTGGCTCCACAACATACCTGTACTTTTGGTATCTGATGCTCCCTGACTGTCGAGCTTTCAAGTCTGTGATTATTAGCGCGAGAGAGATAATGAAGTCAACAAACTGTATGAATGTAGGTTTGTTATGATTTATACACAGTTTATTTTTTACTCAAACCTCCCTCAGACCGTATGTTTGACACCCCTGCTCTAGCCCGTACATAAACCAATCCCAATGCTTTTAGATTTGCGGGAATCAGTGAACGAGTCCACACTTCGGGAGAAAGGCGATATTGTCGGGATGCACCGAGTGGTAGGCCTACATCCTGTGATAAGGATCAGTCCAGTGTTGGGTCAGGCTGTGGACCTACCTGCCACCAAGCGGACGGTCCCCATGATGCCACAGATGGGTCTGGTGTTGGCTGACGGAGGAACATCCTTCTTCCCTAAAGAAACAAGATGGAGGACAAACACTCTATAAATCACAATGGTTAACACACAGCCAGCTCCTGTATTGACCCGCACACAGCCGGCTCCTGTATTGACCCGCACACAGCCGGCTCCTGTATTGACCCGCACACAGCCGGCTCCTGTATTGACCCGCACACAGCCGGCTCCTGTATTGACCCGCACACAGCCGGCTCCTGTATTGACCCGCACACAGCCGGCTCCTGTATTGACCCGCACACAGCCGGCTCCTGTATTGACCCGCACACAGCCGGCTCCTGTACTTATCCACATGATTAGGCCAAGCAAATTCTGTAAGTGATCTTCAGTTGTAGACCTAGATATTTTTTCTGCACTTCAGAGTAGTGGGCAAAAACATTGCCAGCATTTTATGCAGTTGTAGGTTTTAAAACCACATGAATTATTCACAACTTACACAGTTCAGTTACTCCATCAGGAAGCTATAAAGCCTCCCTGGGAACATATCTGAATTCATCCAATAACAAATGCTTGTTGTTGTTTCCCGTTACAAAACGTTTTGCTACGGTGTTCACGGAATCTTACCAGTCAGGGTCATCTCATTGGACACCCTGTCGATGGCCAGGACTGCATCGGCCCCATCATCACAGGCCTCAATGTAGAACTTCTCTGGGCTGGTGTGCCTGTGGGGGGGTAGAAAAATAATGGAGAGGTTCAGGTATGTTGTGAAGTAAGGTGAAGTTTCCCTTAGACGCTGATCTTGGGTCACCCCGGAGCATGTCACAGATAACGTCCAGTGACAAGAACAGCAATCTGGGAACACAATGTACAGAAAGGCAAATCTGCCACCTGAGATGCAGCACATTACAGCGATGAGACAATAATCCTGAGGTTTATTACAGGCAGACAATAAAATGTAGATAATGACAACTGTGCCGTTGTGGACTTGAGCAATGCACTTAACCACCCACAACGTACGATATAGCTATATCAATCGTAAAAAGAAATAGATGACAATGGTGGTCACGTCAACAGGTATTTTTTCCCCAAACCGCTATGACTGATTTGTGGCGCTGTCCGCTAAAAACAGTTGCCTCATAGTTTAATGAATGCCAATTCTCATCCCACATCGTGCAGCAGCCTGGTCTCATCGACTAGACGCAACTGCCTCGCCTGGTTCACCAACTACTTCTCTGATAGAGTTCAGTGTGTCAAATCGGAGGGCCTGTTGTCCGGACCTCTGGTAGCTCTATGGGGGTGCCACAGGGTTCAATTCTCGGGCCGACTCTCTTCTCTGTATACATCAATGATGTTGCTCTTGCTGCTGGTGATTCTCTGATCCACCTCTACACAGACGACACCATTCTGTATACTTCTGGCCCTTCTTTGGACACTGTGTTAACAAACCTCCAGACGAGCTTCAATGCCATGCAACTCTCCTTCCGTGGCCTCCAACTGCTCTTAAATACAAGTAAAACTAAATGCATGCTCTTCAACCGATCGCTGCACGCACCCGCCCGGCTAGCAACAAAGCATCCTTCACTCCTGCTGCCACACATACCCTCGTAAAACTGTCTATCCTACCGATCCTTGACTTCGGCGATGTCATTTACAAAATTGCCTCCAACACTCTACTCAGCAAATTGGATGCAGTCTATCACAGTGCCATACGTCTTGTCACCAAAGCCCCATATACTACCCACCACTGCAACCTGTACGCTCTCGTTGGCTGGCCTTCGCTTCATATTTGTTGCCAAACCCACAAGCTCCAGGTCATCTACAAGTCTTTTCTAGGTAAAGCCCCGCCTTATCTCAGCTCACTGGTCACCATAGCAGCACCCACCCGTAGCACACGTTCCAGTAGGTACATTTCACTGGTCACCCCCAAAGCCAATTCTTCCTTCGGCCGCCTTTCCTTCCAGTTCTCCGCTGCCAATGACTGGAACAAAATGCTTTTTTTTTTTTTTTTTTTTAATCACTGAAGCTTGAGACTCATGCCTACGTCACTAACTTTAAGCATCAGCTGTCAGAGCAGCTTGCCGATCATTGCACCTGTACATAGCCCATCTGTAAATATCCCACCCAACTACCTCATCCTCATATTGTTATTTATTTTTTTGCTCCTTTGCACCCCAGTATCTCTATTTGCACATCTATCGCTCCAGTGTTTAATTGCTAAATGGTAATTATTTCGCCACTATGGCCTATTTATTGCCTTACCTCCCTAATCTTACTTCATTTGCACACACTGTATATAGACTTTTCTATTGTGTTATTGACTGTACGTTTGTTTATTTCATGTGTAACTCTGTTGTTGTTTGTGTCGCACTGCTTTGCTCTATCTTGGCCATGTCGAAGTTGTAAATGAGAACTTGTTCTCAAATGGCCTACCTGGTTAAATAAAGGTGAAATAAAATACATTAAAAAAAAAATTGGTTAACATAAATCCAGGCCACTCGAATTAGTATGATGTGTTACATTGGGTATGGTTACATAAGACAGAATGTTACTTAAGGCAAAACCCGAAAGGAAGGTGGTTGGTTAGGGTGGATTGGTAGGCGTATAACACGAACATCTAGCAACCCAAAGGTTGTGTGTTCAAATCTCATCACGGACAACTTCAGTAACTTCACAACTACTTAGGATGTTAGCTAACCCTTCCAACCTAACTACTAACCTTAACCCAGCTAGCTGTTAGCAACAACAAACTGGAATTCATAACATATCATACATTTTTGTCATATAGCTGACGCTCTTATTCAGAGCAACATAAATTAGCAAATAGGGCTAAGTGCCTTGCTTTTTCACCTAGTCGGCTCAGGATTTGAACCAGTGACCTTTCGGTTACTGGTCCAACGCTCTTAACAGCTAGGCTTCCTGCCACACCTAACATATGATACACATTGTAACGTTCACAAATTAACACATACCATACAAAATGTATCATGCTGTATCAAACTAAATGAAGCGTCTGGGATTTATGTACAGAATAATATGAAATGCTTTGAGGACAGGTTGGGGGCAGATTTTTTTACCTTTATTTATAATATTCATCCTGTGCCCACACTTCTAATTCTGAAAAGTGAAAGAATACCTGTGAGAAGGGTCACCCTGATAGTGGTTATAGGTTTTTAATACAGTACCCAATAACAATCTGAGTTAATTTGACCATTGAAAAAAAAGTGCTATTGGGTAATTACTGCACTGCGGGTTGGATTGAATTGAGCCCCTTATCTTCATTTTCAAGGTGATGATTGCACTTTTCTTCCCAACAGAATTACGTAATAAATGCGAGTCCACATTTCAAAGATTTGTTTTGCGCCCAAACTTACACCCCAATGGCAATAGATGTCAAGAACTTGGTGCCTTACCACTGTCAGCCAACTGTCCTGAGCCTGACAGTTTACTTCAGGTAGTATGCTTTAGTAAGAAAGTGTTGGGATAAGGTAGAACTACGTTTAACCACCCCAAAAATTTATATTTATGAGTAACTCTCCCACCCACAACTTCTCACTTGAATGCATTTCACATTTGAAGGGATTGTTGACTTAGCTAACATTCAGCCAGCTTGCTAATGACAACCCGACTTTTGACAATCATTGACAAGATTATGACAAATGTCCATCTCTGCAGTTGAAAACGTCGACTTGATATTCCTTATACTTGATTGGTGTCGTTTAAATACATTTAAAAGTGAAGCGCAATACTTACAAATTGAACCTCTCGTAGGCTATCGCCATCTTCACTTCTTATAGCGACCTGAGCTGCTGCTGCTGCTGCTGCTTCTTCCTTCCTTCTTCTTCTTCTTCTTCTTCTACGACATAATGGCGGTCCGGAAACAAACGTTTAAGAAGCATGCCGCCACCTACCGTGCTGGAGTGTGTGGTCAATCATGGTTTACAACATGAGCTCCACGTTGCTAAATCCTTCTTCTTCTTGGATGAGGTTTAACAGCGGTTGGCATCCAATAAATGTTGCATTACCGCCACCTACTAGACTGGAGTATAACTCAAATCAAATCACATTTTATTTGTCACATGCGCTGAATACAACAGGAGTAATGCTTACTTACAAGCCCTTAACCAACAATGTCGTTTTTAGGGGGGGGGGGGGAAGTGTTAATAAAGTATTTACTCAAATAAACTGAAGTAAAAAATAATAATACTTTGCTTGAAAAAAAAAAACAAGAAATAAATGAAACAAAATACTATCTAACGCTACACTCACAAAAAAATATACATCAAATAAATAAACAGCATACTCCACTATTTAAATCTATTTAGCCCTACTTCAGGCCAACAGTCTGAAAGGATGGGACACCAACACCTAATACACCCTGTAACTCTTCTGACGTCAAATCTCGCACACCCAAATACCTCTCTGCAGCTGCCCAGCACAACCTCTATTTTCTGCGACTTACGTTCCATCCCTGCAGTATTTTTTTAATTTAACTAGGCAAGTCAGTTAAGAACACATGTTTTATTTACAGTGACGGCCTAGGAACTGTGGGTTAACTGCCTTGTTCAGGGGCAGAACAACAGATTTTTATCTTGCCAGCTCAGGGATTCGATATAGCAACCTTTCAGTTACTGGCCCAACACTCTAACCACTAGGCTACCTGCCGGCCCAGTACAGTTGATAACCATTGCTATAAATGCCAAAAATCCAATCTTACTGAAACATATATCACTTGTTGGCCTGTCCCTCTGTTCTGGTACAGATCTACTCCACGCTCACACCACTCCTCCCAGGATCCCTCCCTTTGACCCATCTTCCTCTACTTTATTCACTGCCTCAGCGTATGACAACTACTTCTACTCTAACCCTGGGAGCCTCAACCTGTCCTCTCTCGCACGGGATATTTCTGATTCCCAGCCCCATGGGTACCCCTACATTTAACACACACCACTACTTTCCCCAATGCTATACATTCGTTTGTCTCATGTCCTTCTGCAGACTTCTCACACCTAGGAACCTCCCTCCAACAACACTGCCACATGCCCATAAGCTTGACACATGTAACAACAATGTATTCGGCACAAAAGCTTGTACAGGATAACTTATATATCCTAAACATCACTTTGTCGGGCAAAGACTCAACATCAAAACAAAAAAAAAACAGACAATAACTCTTGTGTTTCACCGCTCACGTCACCCTGTCTGCGTCGCACCAAACGACGAGTATCACAAACACCGGGAATCTTCCCCTTCGGTTGGTCAGCTTTCACATTTACAGTTTACAGTTACCCCAGTTATCATTCCGTTCAATGGCGCCCTTTTCTTGGGAGCAAAACAATTCACATCTCTTTCCCCCATTTGTTTAACACGGAGTGCCTGCTGTCTCTGACCAGCAGAAACACAAACAGTTATCACAAGACCACTTCTGATTACCCTCACCGATTCCACAGCCGCCCAACTCTGTTTTCACCCACCCTGAAACCACAAATGGATCAGCCAAAAGACAACGTTTCACTTTTTTCCAAAAACTTCACTCCTACTGTCACAGAAACATCTTTACCCTGACCCTCGGAGCAAGCCTCGGGCTCTGAGAACTTCACCACAGATACTTCACCCTCATTCACTTCCATTTCTCCTCCTGTCTTCAACTCACTCTGCTTACACTTTCTACCATTCTTCTTTAACAAACCATCTCCCTTTTTATCCGCCATTTTTATCCGACTCTAGCTCACCCATTTCAAACAAGCGCGCTCTCTTTGTCCTGGATTCCTCCTGGCACACCAGCTACCAAGCTAGCATGTCTCATTTCTAAATCCTCTAACCTAACTCAGTAGAACCCTACTAACTCCTAAAGGACCCTCCGCAAAAATCACTTCCAAACCTCACTAACCCCATCCAACCTCAATGGCCCTACACTTCAATCTTTTCCTCTCTTACAACAATATAATTTCCATACTTACAACATCATAACAACACACGCTTCACCGTTTCATCGATCATTCACTCCAGACATAATCCATTCACATGCTTGCAAACCAGATGTAATGACGAGTTCAATGTGCAATGTCCTAGGCACAATCGACCTAATCTGACCTTTGAATGTTGGTCCACTGACCTTTCTTTGGAGGGCATATGCCGGCCCTTGTGCCCTTCTGCTCAGAGTACCATCTCTTCTGCCACACATCTATCAAAATAGCTCTGATCTTACATTTGGCCTCATCTTTATCCAGTGGAACATGAATATCAATTAAATCTCGTTTTTTAAAGCACTTTTTGCTATCTGGTCTACAATTTAATTCCCTTCCACACCCGAATGGGTTTGGACTAGGCCTGTGGCATTCATGACATTTTGTCAGTCGGTGATTGTCAAGCAAATAACTGCCGGTCTCACGGTAATTGACTGTTAATTAACATAAAAACATAAAAACATTCAGCATCTCCTGGCTTCACCGCATAGCCTACAACACACTAATGCAGACATTTGGAACATCTACATTTTGGAACATCTACATTACACACAGGTGTAAAGAAACATGATATGAAGGAAATCTAGTGTATTTCAGAAGAACAGAATAGCATCCTCTGAGTTGTCCTTAGGTTAGTTCCTGATGTGGCTATGCCATATGGCTGTGGGCTACACTAGTTCATTTAGCAGACAAGATTTGCTTAGAATTCCGTGCCATTATTTTATATTATTTTATAGTATGAAGAATACAATTGAACAAAGCTGACTAAAATAGAAAGGATATTTGTTCCAAGTGCGCACATGCGGCTATTCTGTGTTGAGTGGTTAACAAAGAAATAGGTACTCCTATATGCTTCATTTAGAGCTTGTTTATGTAACTTTAGTTGTGACACTCATGTTGGGCTATATGTTTTGATTTTTAATACATTCTGAGGCTGCATGATGCCAAAGCCAAGCTATGAGGCCGAAGGAATTGTCCGTAGAGCTCTGAGAGAGGATTGTGTCGAGGCACAGATCTGGGGAAAGGTACCAAAAAATGTCTGCAGAATTGAAGGTCCCCTAAGAACACATTGGCCTCCATCATTCTAAGAATAAATCCACGATAATTGATAATTTCAGTAAGCATTTTTCTACGGCTGGCCATGCTTTCCACCTGGCTACCCTACCCCGGTCAACAGCCCTGTACCCCCCACCGCAACTCGCACAAGCCTCCCCCATTTCTCCTTCACCCAAATCCAGATAGCTGTGGTTCTGAAAAAGCTGCAAAATCTGGACCCCTACAGATCAGCCGGGCTAGACAATCTGGACCCTCTCTTTCTAAAATGATCTGCCGAAATTGTTGCAACCGCTATTACTAGCCTGTTCAACCTCTCTTTCGTGTCGTCTGAGATTCCCAAAGATTGGAAAGCTGCCGCGGTCATCCCCCTCTTCAAAGGGGGAGACACTCTAGACCCAAACTGCTACAGACCTATATCTATCCTACCCTGCCTTTCTAAGGTCTTCCAAAGCCAAGTCCACAAACAGACTACCGACCATTTCGAATCCCACCGTACCTTCTCCGCTATGCAATCTGGTTTCAGAGCTGGTCATGGGTGCACCTCAGCCACGCTCAAGGTCCTAAATGATATCATAACCGCTATCGATAAGAGACAATACTGTGCAGCTGTATTCATCGACCTGGCCAAGGCTTTCGACTCTGTCAATCACCATATTCTTATCGGCAGACTCAACAGCCTTGGTTTCTCTGATAGAGTTCAGTGTGTCAAATCGGAGGGCCTGTTATCCGGACTTCTGGCAGTCTCTATGGGGGTGCCACAGAGTTCAATTCTCGGGCCGACTCTCTTCTCTGTATACATTAATGATGTCGCTCTTGCTGCTGGTGATTCTCTGATCCACCTCTACACAGACGACACCATTCTGTATACTTCTGGCCCTTCTTTGGACACTGTGTTAACAACCCTCCAGACGAGCTTCAATGCCATACAAATCTCCTTCAGATGCCTCCAACTGCTCTTAAATGCAAGTAAAACTAAATGCATGCTCTTCAACCAATCGCTGCCCGCACCTGCCCGCCCATCCAGCATCACTACTCTGGACGGTTCTGACTTAGAATATGTGGACAACTACAAATACCTAGGTGTGTGGTTAGACTTGTAAACTCTCCTTCCAAACTCACATTAAGCATCTCCAATCCAAAATTAAATCTAGAATCAGCTTCCTATTTCGCAACAAAGCATCCTTCACTCATGCTGCCAAACATAGCCTTGTAAAACTGACCATCCTACCGATCCTTGACTTTGGCGATGTCATTTACAAAATAGCCTCTACTCAACAAAGAGGATGCAGTCTATCACAGTGCCATCCGTTTTGTCACCAAAGCCCTATACACTACCCACCACTGCGACCTGTACGCTCTCGTTGGCTGGCCCTCGCTTCATACTCGTCGCCAAACCCACTGGCTCCAGGTCATCTACAAGTCTTTTCTAGGTAAAGTCCCGCCTTATCTCAGCTCACTGGTCACCATAGCAGCACCCACCCGTAGCACGCACTCCAGCAGGTATATTTCACTGGTCACCCCCAAAGCCAATTCATCCTTTGGCCGCCTTTCCTTCCGGTTCTCTGCTGCCAGTGACTGGTACGAACTGCAAAAATCACTGAAGCTGGAGACTCATATCTCCCTCACTAACTTTAAGCACCAGCTGTCAGAGCAGCTCACAGATCACTGCACCTGTACATAGCCCAACAACTACCTCATCCCCATACTGTATTTATTTATTTATTTTGCTCCTTTGCACCCCAGTATCTCTACTTGCACATTCATCTTCTGCACGTCTATCACTCCAGTGTTTAATTGCTATATTGTAATTACTTCGTCACTATGGCCTATTTATTACCATACCTCCCTTATCTTACCTCATTTGCACACACTGCATATAGACTTTCTACTGTACTATTGACTGTATGTTTGTTTATTCCATGTGCAACTCTGTGTTGTTGTGTGTGTCGAACTGCTTTGCTTTGTCTTGGCCAGGTTGCTTTTGTAAATGAGAACTTGTTCTCAACTAGCCTACCTGGTTAAATAAAGGTGAAATAAATAAAATAAATGAAAAATAAAAATCTTAAATGGAAGAAGTTGGAAACCAGATAGACTCTTCCTAGAGCCTGCCGCCCGGCCAAACTGAGCAATCGGGGGCGAAGGGTCTTGGTCAGGGAGGTGACCAAGAACCCAATGATCACTCTGACAAAGCTCCAGAGTTCCTCTGTGGAGATGGGAGGACCTTCCAGAAGGACAACCATCTCTGCAGCACTCCACCAATCAGGTATTTATGGAAGAGTGGCCAGACGCAAGCCACTCCTCAGTAAAAGGCACACGACAGCCTGCTTGGAGTTTGCCAAAAGGCCCCTAAAGGATTCAGACCATGAGAAACAAGATTCTCTGGTCTGATGAAACCAAGATGGTCTGAATGCCAAGTGTCATGTCTGGAGGAAACCTGACAACATCTGTACGGTGAAGCATGGTGGTAGCAGCATCATGCTGTGGGGGTGTTTTACAGTGGCAGGGACTGGGAGACTAGTCAGGATCGAGGGAAAGATGAACGGAGCAAAGTACAGAGAAATAGTTGATGAAAACCTGCTCCAGAGCACTCAGGACAACGACCCTAATCACACAGCCAAGACAACACAGGAGAGGCTTCGGGACAAGTCTCTGAATGTCCTTGAGTTGCCCAACCAGAGCCCAGACTTGAACCCAATCGATCATCTCTGGAGAGACCTGAAAATAGCTGTGAGGCTATGTTGTTGCTAATGTTAGCGTCTCCCTTTTCAAGAATAACTTTCAAAAATAAGTTAAGTTTCAAATGAGCATCATCTGGTGAGTGGAACAGTGTTTTTATTGCAGCGC
This sequence comes from Salmo salar, assembly GCF_965601325.2. Classification (NCBI taxonomy): domain Eukaryota; kingdom Metazoa; phylum Chordata; class Actinopteri; order Salmoniformes; family Salmonidae; genus Salmo; species Salmo salar. The sequence continues at coordinate 40,067,193 of NC_138317.1, forward strand.
CTGCTGTTAGACGTCTCTTTGAAAATAAACACTGTGTGTGAAACATTTTTGGAACTGAAAGCCTTTTAGGAAAACGAAATCTCATTCAAATCTGTTCATATACACCCTCAGGAAGAATATGACACTTCAACAACAAAAACCTTTTTCTGACAAGCGACCACTTAGATATGGTAATTTTCACGTTTTCATAAATTCTTAGAATGTTTGGGAATTACATATTCTAATGCATTTGTGATAATTCTATAGTGATGTAGAGTGGGAAAGTGGCCGTGCGTGTGGACAATTAATATATACTGCAGTAAATAAAACTGAATAAAAACATCTGTCTTGTCCAGGGTTGGAGTCTACACAGACCTATAAAGGGAAAGGGGGGATACCTAGTCAGTTGTACAACTGAATGCATTCAACTGAAACGTGTCTTCCGCATTTAACCCAACCCCTCTGAATCAGAGAGGTGTGGGGGTGGCTGCCTTAATCGACATCCACGTCTTCGGCTCCCGGGGAACAGTGGGTTAACTGCCTTGTTCAGGGGCAGAACGACAGATTTTTACCTTGTCATAGCCAATCAGTAGGCCTCTATACAAACAAGCCATTTGCCAGACGAGCGTGGTGTCATTCACTTTGAACTGGACTGTGTGTTTATAGGCAGTAGCAACGGGACAACTGTAGATCAATAGAACACATTCACCTATCCAGTGGTGTAGTGGTGCCTGGAGAAGTGGGTATACTCTAACTTTGCCATAAAGTTCCCAAACGGCTCGCCCAGCGAAGGAAAGGCTGAAAAAGTATATATATTTTTTCTCTATGTTCTTTTTTTAATTGGGTGGGCCTGGCTCCCCAGTGGGTGGGCCTCTGTCCACCCAGGCCCATGCATGTCTACGCCCCTGATGCAAACTGAGCATGATGACAATTGCTGCATCACAAATAGCCTACTAATCAACACTTCGGACAAAAACGTTTTCAATACCAACTTTGCATTTACTGGTATATCATAAGTTGAAATGTCTTCCCTACCCTACAGGCTACCGATGTCATTCTTCTGTGAGCTGCTCCATGCTAAAACCAGTTGAGAGCTGCACACTCTTGCTGTCTGCAGATGATATTCCACTGAAACTAGACTATGTGTGGAGGTTCACCACTGAAGGTTTATAGGTTCACCACTGAAGGTCTACAGGTTCACCACTGAAGGTCTATAGGTTCACCACTGAAGGTCTATAGGTTCACCACTGAAGGTCTATAGGTTCACCACTGAAGGTCTATATGTTCACCACTGAAGGTCTATAGGTTCACCACTGAAGGTCTACAGGTTCACCACTGAAGGTCTATAGGTTCACCACTGAAGGTCTATAGGTTCACCACTGAAGGTCTATAGGTTCACCACTGAAGGTCTATATGTTCACCACTGAAGGTCTATAGGTTCACCACTGAAGGTCTACAGGTTCACCACTGAAGGTCTATAGGTTCACCACTGAAGGTCTATAGGTTCACCACTGAAGGTCTACAGGTTCACCACTGAAGGTCTATAGGTTCACCACTGAAGGTCTATATGTTCACCACTGAAGGTCTACAGGTTCACCACTGAAGGTTTATAGGTTCACCACTGAAGGTCTATAGGTTCGTCATTGAAGGCCTACAGGTTTGTCACTGCGCAAACATGTCTATAATAGATATAAAGGCTGTTGAGATATTCATGTTTCCAGAAAGGAGTGTGTATATATATATACATATATATATATGTGTGGCCTGGCGAAGTTGTTTTATGCGTTGACTGACTGGAAGCTGATAATTATGCTAAAAAAAAATTACTCTGCTGGTCTCGGGAATAAATTACGAGTCCTCACTGTCCAAGACCGAGTACAAATGTATTTGAAACTCTATACGTGGTCTCGAGACCAAGTACTACAACACTGACTGATACATAATGTATTTTGCAGCAAAATTGTATATTGCAGCAGTCATGTCTTCGGTCACATTGACGTGGGTCGAACAAAAACACTCTAATGATTGGTTGACAATAGAGCCTCCCACAATGCAGGGGATGGCTGCAGGATGAAGTTGTTGAAGAGCAACTGTAGTTGACTTCAGTCAAAACTTCATGACCTTTGATCACATTATTTTTGTAAAGTTCATGTCATCGACCTGTAGGTGCAAATTAAGACAATTTGTGTCCTCATAATAAAACACACTTTGAAAGGCGGGAATGATAGCTTGGGAAAAATACGCGACCTAATGTACGGTCCAAACACTTAAAAGACACACCCTATCACCTCAGCCCTCAAATTAAGTGGACACTTCTGACTAGTATACACTTGCAGGGTGAGGGAGGAAGGAATGGTTTTTACGTGGTCCACCCTTGGCCGGAAATTCGTCACTCGTTCATCACGTGATGATTGTGTTTTCAGACACCTGTAGCTTGTTGATGCTTTATATGCGCTACAGTCTATGATTGCATTGTTTGTTTGGCTAATAGTTTGGACCACCCGCCAAGATGGCAACAGGGATTCCCCCAAGGGCATAAGGCGATAAGTGGATGAGGGTGTGTCTTTTAAGTGTTTGGACCGAAAGTAAATATGTTTATGTTTGATTATTTTTTTTGAAATTGTAGAAATAAAACATTTTCCATCTACAGAAGTTCCAGCTAGGCAGACTAACTTTAGTTAGCTAATTAATTTACAAGCTTTCAAACAGTAAGCGTATATTAATAATTGTATATATTTTAATATAAGTAGACATGCAATCATAATTGACTGAAGCGCATGTAAAGCACCCATAAACTACCGGTGGCTGAAAACACAATCATTTCCGGCCAAGGGCGGCCCATTTAAACTCATTCCTTCCTCGGCCTGCAAGTGTATGATAGGTCATCAGAAGTGTCCACTTAATTTGAGGGCGGAGGGGATAGGGTGTGTCTTTTTTAAGTGTTTGGACCGTGAACTAGTGCCCGTAATGAGTAATTTTGTCGGATGTGTAGAAATCTCAGAAATTGTCTATATTTTCCCGTTTCTTTCTGTCACGTTGTAAATATTTTCCACCAATCCAAACCTGTAAATATAGACAATACTATAAAGACCACAATATTATGTATATAAACATCATTACGGGATATGTATGAAGGGAAATATAAAAACAGGCATTATCTATGCTAGCCATAAAGTTGTAAGGACCCAGCAGTATAAATTGAACGCACCCTCGTTCCTGAGGTCTTTCTCCTGTCAAGACGCTAGCGTGAGCGGGTGAAGAAGATAAGCGCAAGATGAACGGCATTAAATGTTTTATGTCGGTAAAAGTACAACCCAGATGGGCTGGCAATACGTGTTGTAAAGAGCGCGAATGTGGTTGAGAGGTTGCCCAAGTCACAAGAAGTTTGTAAGGTAAGTTTAGCAACTACTTGGCTACCTAGCAGAAATACCATGTGCGCATGCGGTATATATATAAAAAAAATATATATATATATATATATATATTTTTTGCCTGCATAAATCATACCAGGGCAATGCAGTTTATAGATAGATGCACATTACTGCATGTATGGTGCTGGTACACATTAAACTGTTTTGGCATTACATTAATATTACCCCCCCCACACTTCTCTTCCAGACTGATGCATCAGCCAACATTGAAATGCGTCCAGCAAGCAGTCTAGGATCGGGAATTTGGTGTAATCAAGGTGAGATTGTTAACTAGCACTGAAATAATGAAATGAGACGGGCGTGTTTATGATGATTTACTAGACTAGAGTCTCTGATTTACAGTGATGTTCTTTCACAGTGCACTGCACACACACTGCCCCCAATGTTTAATTAACGTTACCTATTACTTTCATTTTATATTAAACGAAACTAATGTAACACGTTGGGGGGGTTTCTCTTTTCAGGAAAATGGAGGGCAGTTCCAAACTGGCGTCTAGCGTTTGGTGAGTTCTTGTGGCATCTGGAGGGAGACAAATAATACAGTCTTGGGAATTTGGTTCCATTAATTCAGTGGATCCCAACCGGGGATACTAGACCCATCCACAGGCTGTACTGGAGGACTCATGAGACCATAGACTTACTGGTAAAATGCACATGATGGGGTACTCTGGGTAGAGCAGAGTTCAGTTGGAACAGTAACTACAAGTTTGACCCCCTGCATTAGGTGGTCATCAGTATGAGTAACGATCAACAGAGTTATGGGTTAAATATGATGATTATGAGAATGGTTTCGCAAACTACGCTGACATTTTGTGATGTCATGTTTCTCTTGGCTATCTGATTTAACCTCTGTTCACACTAGACACATTTTAAGTTTGACTGTTACATTGTTATACAAAAGGTAATGTTAACTCTATCCATGCTCACAGCATGTTCCCGAAGAGGCTTGCTTCCAACGTTCTGCCCTGTGTGAAGAAGAGATGGCAAACTCATGTAAGTATTCAGCTAATTGATGGGAGAAGAGCAGATACAAAGCCGTCATGGAAGCTAGCTCCATCAGTGTGTGCATTAATGATGATTTCCTAGACTAGAGTCTCTGAATATAACATGAAGTTAACTTCACAGTGCACTGAAAATGCATGCTGGGTATCCTACCATTTAGGAAGTGGAAGTTCCTATTGAGTTCTAATGCTTTTCATTACTTTGTAGACTGAGAATGATGGATGGACGATGGGTACATTCTGTTACTAGACTCCAACTCTTCGATGTCAAATGATACTTGGTAAGCATAAATAATCTTAAAATATTTATGCCTGTATGCATCAGCGTACCTGTGGCTGTGAAGCTGCAATGTGATTAGTATCTTCAGTGTCTATGATGATTGCGATTTCGGTTCCTGAATTATACTGATGCTTTCTCGCAGCGCACTGAGACACTTGCATGAGTTGTGAAGAGTTAGCGAGTCAAGTCATTTTTTAAATATTTTTATTCCTGTTCTCATATTGAGAACATAACTAATTAAGAAGGGTGTGTTTTTGTCTCTTTCAGGGTAATGGACAAGATGGCGTCCAAGTGGTGTGCTTCTAAAACCGTCCGTTGATGGTGAGTCCTGACATCTCTGGACGGAGAAGAGTTCCCAGCCATTTACTTCATTAGCCAGCTGGTTACTGGATTTGTACATTGTGGCATTATATCAACAAGGTGCTGAGCGATCAACTGAAATGTCAGTAGTTTTTAAACTAGTTTATCGATGTCTGTTTCATTTCACTTGTTTTTTTTCTGTGCGCTCAATGCTTCCAGTACACTGCAGTTCCTCTAGAGACGTCAGCTCAATCTGTTCTGTGATGTAGCTGGCCAATGTTTTACGTAGTTTAGAGCAAGAAACATGCTAATTAACTACAATGATCATAATCCATTGCACGGTTATTTGTCTGGTCTGTTACTATTTTACACCTGTTACGTAAGATACTGAAGAATGTGATCAAAGGGGGGGGGGGGGGTTACATAGCGGGGAAATTGGTTTTCTGCAGTCATAAGTCTGCCTTTACTTCGAAACAACTACTAAAATAGGACTTATCTGACCGCATGGACAACAGCTCTGTAGAGATGAGATGACTTGGACTGTAAATAGTTGTCATCAAAGAAAACATATGGAATATACAACAGCTGAACAATGTTATTAAAGTGAAGTTAGTAAATGATAAGCGGTCATGGTCAGTCACTACCATCATGGGACTTTGGTTTTATTCTGTTTACAACATTCAATCCACATGATGCGTCGTTTGTTTAATGATTTTTATAAGAAAGCGCTAACCGCTCAGCACTAGTAATGGATGACATTTCCATGTCCGGCTGACTCCTAGCTCAGTAACGGATGACATTTCCATGTCCGGCTGACTCCTAGCTCAGTAACGGATGACATTTCCATGTCCGGCTGACTCCTAGCTCAGTAACGGATGACATTTCCGTGTCCGGCTGACTCCTAGCTCAGTAACGGATGACATTCTCATGTCCGGCTGACTCCTAGCTCAGTAACGGATGACATTCTCATGTCCGGCTGACTCCTAGCTCAGTAACGGATGACATTCCCATGTCCGGCTGACTCCTAGCTCAGTAACGGATGACATTCCCATGTCCGGCTGACTCCTAGCTCAGTAACGGATGACATTCCCATGTCCGGCTGACTCCTAGCTCAGATGCATTAGGTGGTCATCAGTATGACTAACGATCAACAGAGTTATGGGTTAAATATGATGATTCTGAGAATGGTTTCGCAAACTACGCTGACATTTGTGATGTCATGTTTCTCTTGGCTATCTGATTTAACCTCTGTTCACACTAGACATTCAAGTTCAACTTCACAGTGCACTGAAAATGCATGCTGGGTATCCTACCATTTAGAAAGTCGAAGTTCCTATTGAGTTCTAATGCTTTTCATTACTTTGCAGACTGAGAATGATGGATATATTCTGTCGTAAGACTCCAACCCATTGACGACCAAAGGTATACTTGGTGAGCATTAAATTATTTAGCTGTTTGTGACAATATGCTTCAGATTATAAGTGGCTGTGATGCAATAATGCCATTAGTATCTTCAGTGTCTATGATGATTGCGATTTCGGTTCCTGAATTAAACTGATGCTTTCTCGCAGCGCACTGAGACACTGACGTGAGAAATGTCGAGAGTAAAGGAATTGAGTCGTCTTGAAGATATATTCCTGTTCTCATATTGTGAACGTCACATTCAAGATGTCAATTGGTTTGTCTTTCAGGATAATGGACAAGATGGCGTCCCAATGGTGTGCATCTCAAACTGCATCGTGATGGTGAGTTCTGACATCTCTGGGTGGGAAAATAGTTCCCAGGCACTTGCTTTATGGTTGCCAGCTGGTTACTCGTGTTGAGAGATTCAGTTTGTCAAACATAGCAATTTGTCTGGATGGTATTTGATGACATTACCATGAATAGTTGACTCCTAGCACAGATGCATTAGGTGGTCATCAGTATGACTAACGATCAACAGAGTTATGGGTTAAATATGATGATTCTGAGAATGGTTTCGCAAACTACGCTGACATTTGTGATGTCATGTTTCTCTTGGCTATCTGATTTAACCTCTGTTCACACTAGACATTCAAGTTAGATGGTTATACATATTGTCATGTGCTGACTCTTTCCATCTCTATCACAGCGTGCTCCGTCTCCCAGAGAGACTTTCTTCCAGCGTCCTGCCCTGAGGGATGAGATGGCAAACTCCTGTAAGTTTTCAGATAACTGATGGGAGAAGAGTAATACAAAAGCCGTCATGGAAGTTAGCTCCATCAGTGTGTGCATTAATGATGATTTCCTAGACTAGAGTCTCTGAATACAACATGAAGTTAACTTCACAGTGCACTGAAAAATGCATGCTGGGTATCCTAACATGCACGAATTCAAAGTTTCTATTTATTCTAATGATTTTCATTACTTTGTAGACAGAAAGTGGGATGGAAGATGGATACATTCTGTTGCAAGGCTCCAACCCCCTTGATATTTGGTGAGCATTAAAGTAATCGCCTTTGAGGTTTAGTGACTTCATGCCTCAGCGTACCATTAGCCGTGAAGCAATAATTCCCTAAACCGTAAATAAATGTATTTATCAAAGTACATATTTTTTTGCTTGTCAGTGATGTTTACCACAGTAACGTGTTTGAGTTTAACGACCATGAGAATACTTTACATGCACTACCATCTGAGACATAAAGCAACCTCGTTGAATCAGCTGAAACCCCGGGTTGTGGCAGTTGTTTGACTTGGATGTGTTTCTTACCTTCCCAGGTCCTGCTGGCGGATGTTAACCTACTGGGCCGTCTTGCTGCCATTGTGGCAAAGCAAGTTCTGCTGGGTGAGTGAAGGCCTATATATTTCCAATTAATACCCATCTTTTGACTGATCAAGGAGTACATCATCACTTTTTTTTTTAGGGCTGTTAAACAATTTAATTATTAATCACATGATTTTCTTCAGATTATTTTATTAAAAAGCAGTGTCTTGAGTTACAATCCATGTATAGTAAGCCTTTATGGGACAAACACAATATAATCAATCAGAAACCAAATGCTACCAATGTTTAAGTAGGCCTACTCTTATAAATGTTGAGTGTTACACTTTCTGGGCGTGTTCCCATACTCTAGTACTGTTAAAGCTTCAGGCGTTCTCAAGGAGTGTTCTCCTAATTTCTAATTGGGTGGACTACGGGGGGAATACAAAGAGCTTTTAAAACCTGTCAAACAATGCTATGAATTCCACAAGACCAGCCAGGCCAAAATAACATCAATGTTTTTCAAATTTAGGATTTAGGTTTTTGAAAAATACAAATTTCGGAATGTTTTTTTGGTGCATGAACCTAGGATGGACACTTCTAATGGGGCTTTGTCCATTCTGATTGGATTTATATGAAACGTCAAACAAAAGTTGGACTGTAGTGGGTACTTTTAAATGCAGTGTTAGAAATGATAATGAATTAAAAAGCCGGGGAGGGGTTATTGTGACAGGGTTGGTGTGGACCCTAATGTTGCATAACATTTATCCTACTCTGGCTTTGTACTGAACATATTCATGCGTCACCTATTCTTCTGATTTTAGATGATGTTACACAAACATGCTAATCTAGGCCAGGACTAGTACCAGGCTGGATTAGCTAGCTACGTTTGCTTTGACTAAACCAGCTAACCAGGGATTAGCATTAGCGGCTAACAATAGATATTTTAGCCAACTTGCTAAGAGAAGACAAACTAGATGTTTGCAAACAGATATAAACTAATAGTGTAATTGGGCTAAGTGGAGGGGGGAGGGGAAGAGGAGGAGAGTATTGGGAATAAGTGTTGCTGAGAAGCACTCTAATTAGTCTAATTTAGCCCATTGTAGGGCATGGGAATTGTTCTGACGATCAGCTATTGTGAAAGATTAAACCAATAACTAAATCTGAATACAAAATGACAGCCTAAACCTGCCCTACTTTACACAACCCAAAATATTGTGTCCCCCCAATAGAATCCATTTTACATTTGGTTTCATAATCTGTTTAATGCAGTTACCAAAATTCATGCTGTATGCTGCCTTAATATTCAATGCGTGAGAAATAATCTGGTGTGAAATGCGAGTTGGTGTCAATCAGTAGCCCAGACAGGCAGTGTTGCTGTGTGGGGTGGGCTAGTGATAATGTTAGATTCATATTTGTGCAAAACCCAGATATGAAACAAAATGGCTGAACCACTTACTGCTGCATCCATTTAGCTATAAATCACAACTCATGGCCCACTTCTGACTATTTTTATGAAATGCTCTCACTGTAGCGTGTTGTGTGAACACCTGCCAACGTGGCTCGTTAAATTAGCTGTTTTTATGTTTGGTCCCTATCTGGATAGCTTTTGGTTAGCCTTTTAGCAGTCTTACGGCTTGGCGGTGGAAGCTGTTCAGAGCGTTGTCTATGACTGCTATTTCGGTTCCTTAATTATTTACTTATTTTTGTGGCGCAGACACTGACATGAGATGTTAATTAACACTACTGGATATGCTTAACTCAAAAGATTACAGTTGTCATTGATAACCTCCCCTTAATGATTAGCAATGGAAAGACAGGACTTGGTTACGTTTTAGGCATCTGTTTCTTAAGGGAGGGGTTGATGAATTTTTCCATATGTACTTTGTAACGGTACTAATTGCTGCAATTTTACTTGCAGGTTTGCGACGTTGAGGTATTCCCCTGCGGAGACTACAGATGACACCAGGATCACTTGAGGATGTTGACAGGTCAGTCAGAACTCTCTTTTGTACTGTCTTGTAGCTGTGCTGTGGCTTTTGTGATGAATATACTGGAGTCCCTGATTTACTATGAAGCTCTTTCACAGTGCACTGACACATTGCAATTTGTCATAAATTATTCATATGCTATGTGATTGTAACGTTGTGAAAATGTTTCTTAGGACTTGAGGATGATGCCGACACTTGTTGAAGAGCTTCAATCATGAAAAGACCTGCTCGCCAGGAGGCATTTCGTTGTGTGGACTGTGTATCCTTGGCTGTATTTTGTGCCAATGACAAATTAACTTTGATTTGGTCGCCAAGAGTCAAGTAATGTTAGTGGTATTCTTGGTGTTGTCCCTGGACCCCCTCCTACTACAGTTCCCCAAAGTAAAGTATTTTGACAACTGCTGATGTAAAAAAATAATAAAAAAAATTGGATAATGAAGTTCAAATTGCCACCAATAAAGCAATTTGTGATTGCAGCATTTCAGTAAAGAATGAATGGTCATCCTTGTACTATTTTGTGTGGGGACATGGTTGTGGGTTGCGCTTACAAATTGTTAAGTATATTTTACCAACAAGGGGGAATCAGAGGGGTAACAGGTACAAAGGAATGCATATAAAGGTTCCCCCCTCAGTCCATGTGCCTGCATCATCCAATTTCCTTATGGGAGCAGTTAAGTGACGGGTGAAGTTACAAAGCTTGTTTTGGCGTGCATGAATTTACATGCTTTGCGTTTCTTAGTGATCGCTGCTTGAATCTCATAAGATTACTGCTGGAAGGCAGCAATGCTGTGATTTAATTTTTATTGTAGAAACCACCTACATTTTAAGAAGTGGCTACAGTTCCTGTTAGATGTTAACAGAATTATCGACAGCGAGAATGGATGGTAGTAGTCAAAGAGAAATTGAGGCCTGGACAAATGTGCTCGACTGTCAAGAACGATCTCGGTTAAAATCCCACAGACTAGTTGCTTTCAGGTCCACATGGAAGGGGTGGTCTCGAAAGTGACCTTAAGAATATGCAACCAGTTTTATATTTTAATTGAAAGGTTGCCTTCTAAGTGGTTTTTGAGGGAAACGTCTGGACGTTTAACACAGACAATACAGCTATACCGAATGTGTATTAGGTTCCTACCAGCTTTAAGGAATAACCCTTACTACAGACTGGTTTTCACACAAGGTACAGTAGACACTATTTAATCAGAGGATAGAATGGGCTTGGATAACCCTTACTACAGACTGGTTTTCACACAAGGTACAGTAGACACTATTTAAGCAGAGGATAGAATGGGCTTGGATAGCCTTTACTACAGACTGGTTTTCACACAAGGTACAGTAGACACTATTTAAGCAGAGGATAGAATGGGCTTGGATAACCCTTACTACAGACTGGTTTTCACACAAGGTACAGTAGACACTATTTAATCAGAGGATAGAATGGGCTTGGATAGCCTTTACTACAGACTGGTTTTCACACAAGGTACAGTAGACACTATTTAAGCAGAGGATAGAATGGGCTTGGATAACCCTTACTACAGACTGGTTTTCACACAAGGTACAGTAGACACTATTTAAGCAGAGGATAGAATGGGCTTGGATAGCCCTTACTACAGACTGGTTTTCACACAAGGTACAGTAGACAGTTATTTAAGCAGAGGATAGAATGGGCTTGGATAGCCTTTACTACAGACTGGTTTTCACACAAGGTACAGTAGACACTATTTAAGCAGAGGATAGAATGGGCTTGGATAGCCTTTACTACAGACTGGTTTTCACACAAGGTACAGTAGACACTATTTAAGCAGAGGATAGAATGGGCTTGGATAACCCTTACTACAGACTGGTTTTCACACAAGGTACAGTAGACACAGTTATTTAAGCAGAGGATAGAATGGGCTTGGATAGCCTTTACTACAGACTGGTTTTCACACAAGGTACAGTAGACACTATTTAAGCAGAGGATAGAATGGGCTTGGATAGCCCTTACTACAGACTGGTTTTCACACAAGGTACAGTAGACACTATTTAAGCAGAGGATAGAATGGGCTTGGATAGCCCTTACTACAGACTGGTTTTCACACAAGGTACAGTAGACAGTTATTTAAGCAGAGGATAGAATGGGCTTGGATAACCCTTACTACAGACTGGTTTTCACACAAGGTACAGTAGACACTATTTAAGCAGAGGATAGAATGGGCTTGGATAGCCTTTACTACAGACTGGTTTTCACACAAGGTACAGTAGACAGTTATTTAAGCAGAGGATAGAATGGGCTTGGATAACCCTTACTACAGACTGGTTTTCACACAAGGTACAGTAGACACTATTTAAGCAGAGGATAGAATGGGCTTGGATAACCCTTACTACAGACTGGTTTTCACACAAGGTACAGTAGACACTATTTAAGCAGAGGATAGAATGGGCTTGGATAACCCTTACTACAGACTGGTTTTCACACAAGGTACAGTAGACAGTTATTTAAGCAGGGGATAGAATGGGCTTGGATAGCCCTTACTACAGACTGGTTTTCACACAAGGTACAGTAGACACAGTTATTTAATCAGAGGATAGAATGGGCTTGGATAGCCCTTACTACAGACTGGTTTTCACACAAGGTACAGTAGACACTATTTAAGCAGAGGATAGAATGGGCTTGGATAGCCTTTACTACAGACTGGTTTTCACACAAGGTACAGTAGACACTATTTAAGCAGAGGATAGAATGGGCTTGGATAGCCCTTACTACAGACTGGTTTTCACACAAGGTACAGTAGACACAGTTATTTAATCAGAGGATAGAATGGGCTTGGATAACCCTTACCACAGACTGGTTTTCACACAAGGTACAGTAGACACTATTTAAGCAGAGGATAGAATGGGCTTGGATAGCCTTTACTACAGACTGGTTTTCACACAAGGTACAGTAGACAGTTATTTAATCAGAGGATAGAATGGGCTTGGATAACCCTTACTACAGACTGGTTTTCTGGTTTTCACACAAGGTACAGTAGACACTATTTAAGCAGAGGATAGAATGGGCTTGGATAGCCCTTACTACAGACTGGTTTTCACACAAGGTACAGTAGACACAGTTATTTAATCAGAGGATAGAATGGGCTTGGATAACCCTTACCACAGACTGGTTTTCACACAAGGTACAGTAGACACTATTTAAGCAGAGGATAGAATGGGCTTGGATAGCCTTTACTACAGACTGGTTTTCTGGTTTTCACACAAGGTGCAGTAGACACTATTTAAGCAGAGGATAGAATGGGCTTGGATAACCCTTACTACAGACTGGTTTTCACACAAGGTACAGTAGACACTATTTAAGCAGAGGATAGAATGGGCTTGGATAGCCTTTACTACAGACTGGTTTTCACACAAGGTACAGTAGACACTATTTAATCAGAGGATAGAATGGGCTTGGATAACCCTTACTACAGACTGGTTTTCACACAAGGTACAGTAGACACTATTTAAGCAGAGGATAGAATGGGCTTGGATAGCCTTTACTACAGACTGGTTTTCACACAAGGTACAGTAGACACTATTTAAGCAGAGGATAGAATGGGCTTGGATAGCCTTTACTACAGACTGGTTTTCACACAAGGTACAGTAGACACTATTTAAGCAGGGGATAGAATGGGCTTGGATAGCCTTTACTACAGACTGGTTTTCACACAAGGTACAGTAGACACTATTTAAGCAGAGGATAGAATGGGCTTGGATAGCCTTTACTACAGACTGGTTTTCACACAAGGTACAGTAGACACTATTTAAGCAGAGGATAGAATGGGCTTGGATAGCCTTTACTACAGACTGGTTTTCACACAAGGTACAGTAGACACTATTTAAGCAGAGGATAGAATGGGCTTGGATAACCCTTACTACATACTGGTTTTCACACAAGGTACAGTAGACACAGTTATTTAATCAGAGGATAGAATGGGCTTGGATAGCCTTTACTACAGACTGGTTTTCACACAAGGTACAGTAGACAGTTATTTAATCAGAGGATAGAATGGGCTTGAATAGCCCTTACCACAGACTGGTTTTCACACAAGGTACAGTAGACACAGTTATTTAAGCAGAGGATAGAATGGGCTTGGATAACCCTTACTACAGACTGGTTTTCACACAAGGTACAGTAGACACTATTTAAGCAGAGGATAGAATGGGCTTGGATAGCCCTTACCACAGACTGGTTTTCACACAAGGTACAGTAGACACAGTTATTTAAGCAGAGGATAGAATGGGCTTGGATAGCCCTTACTACAGACTGGTTTTCACACAAGGTACAGTAGACACAGTTATTTAAGCAGAGGATAGAATGGGCTTGGATAGCCCTTACTACAGACTGGTTTTCACACAAGGTACAGTAGACACTATTTAATCAGAGGATAGAATGGGCTTGGATAACCCTTACTACAGACTGGTTTTCACACAAGGTACAGTAGACACTATTTAAGCAGAGGATAGAATGGGCTTGGATAGCCTTTACTACAGACTGGTTTTCACACAAGGTACAGTAGACACTATTTAAGCAGAGGATAGAATGGGCTTGGATAGCCTTTACTACAGACTGGTTTTCACACAAGGTACAGTAGACACTATTTAAGCAGGGGATAGAATGGGCTTGGATAGCCTTTACTACAGACTGGTTTTCACACAAGGTACAGTAGACACTATTTAAGCAGAGGATAGAATGGGCTTGGATAGCCTTTACTACAGACTGGTTTTCACACAAGGTACAGTAGACACTATTTAAGCAGAGGATAGAATGGGCTTGGATAGCCTTTACTACAGACTGGTTTTCACACAAGGTACAGTAGACACTATTTAAGCAGAGGATAGAATGGGCTTGGATAACCCTTACTACATACTGGTTTTCACACAAGGTACAGTAGACACAGTTATTTAATCAGAGGATAGAATGGGCTTGGATAGCCTTTACTACAGACTGGTTTTCACACAAGGTACAGTAGACAGTTATTTAATCAGAGGATAGAATGGGCTTGAATAGCCCTTACCACAGACTGGTTTTCACACAAGGTACAGTAGACACTATTTAAGCAGAGGATAGAATGGGCTTGGATAGCCCTTACCACAGACTGGTTTTCACACAAGGTACAGTAGACACAGTTATTTAAGCAGAGGATAGAATGGGCTTGGATAGCCCTTACTACAGACTGGTTTTCACACAAGGTACAGTAGACACAGTTATTTAAGCAGAGGATAGAATGGGCTTGGATAGCCCTTACTACAGACTGGTTTTCACACAAGGTACAGTAGACAGTTATTTAATCAGAGGATAGAATGGGCTTGGATAGCCCTTACTACAGACTGGTTTTCACACAAGGTACAGTAGACACTATTTAAGCAGGGGATAGAATGGGCTTGGATAGCCTTTACTACAGACTGGTTTTCACACAAGGTACAGTAGACAGTTATTTAAGCAGAGGATAGAATGGGCTTGGATAGCCTTTACTACAGACTGGTTTTCACACAAGGTACAGTAGACACTATTTAAGCAGAGGATAGAATGGGCTTGGATAACCCTTACTACAGACTGGTTTTCACACAAGGTACAGTAGACACTATTTAAGCAGAGGATAGAATGGGCTTGGATAACCCTTACTACATACTGGTTTTCACGCAAGGTACAGTAGACACTATTTAAGCAGAGGATAGAATGGGCTTTGATAGCCTTTACTACAGACTGGTTTTCACACAAGGTACAGTAGACACTATTTAATCAGAGGATAGAATGGGCTTGGATAACCCTTACTACAGACTGGTTTTCACACAAGGTACAGTAGACACTATTTAAGCAGAGGATAGAATGGGTTCGGAGTAAACTACACTGAAAAAGACGAGCAGTCAACTTGGCCCTTTCTTTTGTTTCTGTCATCTCGGAAGTACGGAAGCTGTTTCCGGTTTCAGGTTCTATTGTAGCTAGCGTCATTTACCAGCTAGCTATGCACATAACCAGTATGCGACTTGGCCGGTTTGACGTAAAAGGTTTGTTAGGTACTTAGCTAATGTCGTATGGACACCTGTAAACTATCCCAGTGGATTCTTTGGATGACTCCACAACGTTAAGATACTTATTTGATTTGTCATGTTCTTTCGATAGCTAACGTTTACGTGGTGGAGGTCTTTGCTAGCTAACTAGGCTAGCCTCAAACTGTCTAAAGAGACCAAGGTGAGTGCCGCTTTTTCCAACTCACGACTTGATTTAACTGACAACTGAATAATTTAATTTAAGAAGACTAGTTGTCAAACTTTTGCCAGATGTTTCTTTTTATGTGTGCAAAGATTTTCTAGCTCCTATACCAGGCTAATGTCAGGAAAAAGTACCAAGTTATAGTACCTAGCTGGTTAGCGGTGGATTTGTGAATTAACTTAGCTATCTAATTATCTTAGGAAGAGCTATAACTTTTATAATTTATCGACTCATATTGTAATGTTTCCCCTCCCCAGACCAAGAACTGGAAAAGAGACTACACGCAGTTAAATTTGAAGATAAATATGTTCTGCTTTTCGTTAGATTGAGGAACTCCAGAAAAACATTCATTGTCAAGAGTTGGAAGATTTGCTTGTTGCGTTCCTCGACTAAACAATAGTCTTGACCCTGTAATGTTAGCTGGCCATGTACTTTATAAAGAACCTTAACATATTATACATAAATGGCTAAGTATATTTATGTGTAGACTAGGCCTACTAAACTAGCCATTAGCTACATGTCCGGGTATTAGGGATTCTAAACTATTTCTATCACTCCTAAACCAAAGGTAATCATTTGGTATGGTTTATTTGTTTGACGTTAGCATTAAGCCCTCACTGTTATAAGAGCAACATTAGGTAAAGCAAGGTGAAAGTCTTGGGGACGACATGTAGCTAGTGAGTATCCTCATTGGAATTTTCCGTTGGGCGTTAGTGTTGTGCTTTGTAGGAACAGTGGTTGGTTTCAATTTAACACCAACAGGTGTGACTTGTCCTGTGGTTCACACTTTGCCTCTTATCATTCCCAGTGATCTCACGGCAAGGAGAGTTAATTTGACTCATTCATCTAATGTACAATAGCTAGGCTATAGTCTAACAAAACCTCCAACAAAATCCTAAAACGGAAAGAAATTATATATCAAGTTTAACCCATTATTGCGTTCTCAATAACTCGTCATTGCAGTCTCTAAGTCCTTTAGTCTAAAATCCAGACATAATTAAGGGCGCCGAACTAAGGGAGCTGACATGACAGCTGTAGTAGGAAGAGTTTGGGGGTGGGTGCGTCCAGCTATCTCCTACCGGCCCTGGGGCAGCAAAGAAGGACCTGACAAAACCATGAGGGACAAGCCAGTGACGGACGAGCAGCAGGCGAGAGGCAGCTGGGGCTTGGGGGGGTTAACAACCTGGGTTTGGGGAGCCGGACAGAAAAGACAAACCAGTGAACAAACATTGATTGACGAGTACTTGGAAGCAAGTGAGGAGAAAATCCAGTCCAGGGAAATTGAAGCGCTGGGTGCGAGAAAGCAGGAGGCTGAGGGGAAAGCAGAACATGGTGACTCCAGATGGTGGAATAAGGTTCTGTCATCCTCACACTTATTCTGGCCTAGAACAGCTGATCCTGGTGGCCTAAGTCAGAAGAAATGTGTCGGTGGAGGATGGGACTCTGACAACGATGGGGACTATTCTGACTATGGAACCCCTCCACCATCTCCCACACCGAGCTCCTCATCAGCCTTCCGGTTCTTTGCACTCGCCTGGAATGGGGAGATAGTTCCGGAACACTATGAGATCTGCTTCAACCTCCTTCGCCACCTGTTTGACCTGTTGGTGGTGGGCTTCCTGTGGACTGTGTCCCCCCCTGCCAAGTTGGTCCTTGAGGTTCTAGGGGTCCAAGGAGGACTGAAGTTGTGGCTTCATGGAATGGCCATGTTTTCTGTCTCTACTGTTGGAATGGCAGGACTGCTTTGGTTGGTCCAAGAGTATCTTCTACAATTTGCTCTGTTGTATGGCATCGTGCAAGCACTGGTCATCTCTGTCAGCATCCAGCAGAGTGTGATCCTAGGAGAGGGTGATGAGGTGGAGGACGTGGAAGTGAGAGACGATGGGGAAGTTACAGAGATGTACCTGACTACAAAAAGGAAAGATGATCCTTGAGTGAAAGTTTGTTTTGGTAAGTTCTGTCAATCTCTTCTCCCTCTCTCTCTCCGTTGGATTTTCTGGTCTCTCACTGTCCTGATGTGCACAGTTTTCCTGACTGTACTACAGCCTAAATGTACCTAGCATGTACAAGGACTCCACTCCTAACCTCATGATTGTATTTGTATTTTTTTGTTCACCACTCATTATGTACCTGTTTGTTGTAGTTCATATTAAGAAAGGGAGAAAAAAAGCTTATGCTTATACACTGAACTAAAATATTAACACAACATGTAAAGTGTTGGTCCCATGTTTCATGAGCTGAAATAAAAGATCCCAGAAATGTTGCATATGCACAAAACTCTTTTATTTCTCTCATATTTTGTGTACAGATTTGTTTACATCCCTGTTAGTGAGCATTTCTTCTTTGTCAAGATAATCCATCCACCTGCCAGGTGTGGCATATCAAGAAGCTGATTAAACAGCATGATCATTACACAGGTCCACCTTGTGCTGGGGACGATAAAAGGCCACTCTAAAATGTGCAGTTTTGTAGCACAACACAATGCCACGGATGTCTCTTTCGGGGAGCGTGCAATTGGCATGTTGACTGTAGGAATGTCCACCAGAGCTGTTGCCAGAGAATGTAATGTTAATTTCTCTACCATAAGCTGCCTCCAACGTGGTTTTAGAGAATTTGGTAGTATGTCCAACCCGGCCTCACAACCGCAGACCAGGACCTCCACATCTGGCTTCTTCACCTGCAGGATTGTCAGAGAGGGGAGGGGGATTTCTGTCTTTATTCAAGCCCTTTTGTGGGGAAAAACTCATTGTGATTGGCTGGCCACGCCCCTTCCCAGTCATGTGAAATCCATAGATTTGGGCTTCATACATTTATTTCAATTGACTGGTTTCCTTATATGAGCTGTAATTCAGCAAAATCTTTGAAATTGTTTGCGTTTTTATATTTTTGTTCAGTATAGAACTGACGTAGTTTCATGAGGTTATATTATTGTGGTTTCCACGGTTATTCAACTGTACAGACTATGCAGACTGTTCTTGTCTAGGTTGGCAATGTTCCCACTGCCACAAACACCTCTGCTTGAAGATATTTTAATCTACAGCCAACCACAAACACCTCTGCTTGAAGATATTTTAATCTACAGCCAACCACAAACTGCTCCGCTTGGAGCTATTTTTAATCTTGAAACCAGCTTGAACTAATGAAATATCAAAAGGCTTTTTTTGGAATGCATATCATTACAGTTTACATAGAGAGAGCAGTGCTGTATGAAGGAAGGATGGGGTTTTATTTGCCTGAAGGGGTGCTGCAATAACAACCACAAGCAACAGCAGGCCAAAATTACAGGCCCACTGTTTTTTGTCCTGCTGTTGTCATCCTAATCACTTTCCCATGTGATTTTTGTCATGTTTAACTTGAGGCTATTTAAAGCATTTGAACCACAAACTGTTTACTGATCATTAGCTTTTTTTCCCCCCACAGACAATCATCTGACATGGAGGGAAGTTGGAGGGAAGAGGGATATTTTGAAAGCCTGACATGCAGGGATTGAGGGAAGTTGTTTCCAGAGCCTACCAATGCAAAGACAAAGACGCATGAAGAGAGCTGAGCCCAGCTGACACTGCAATGAGGAACGGCAGAGGCTGGAGGACTTTAGGCTTATATTTCACCTCACTACTGTGATATTCAGTGGCGCTGAAGCAAAGCACATCCACTACAATCTTGGTCATGTAGGTCCAATGATACCACTGTTGTCGCCTGGGGCCCAGTGATACCACTGTCGTCGCCTGGGGCCCAGTGATACCACTGTCGTCGCCTGGGGCCCAGTGATACCACTGTCGTCGCCTGGGGCCCAGTGATACCACTGTCGTCGCCTGGGGCCCAGTGATACCACTGTCGTCGCCTGGGGCCCAGTGATACCACTGTCGTCGCCTGGGGCCCAGTGATACCACTGTCGTCGCCTGGGGCCCAGTGATACCACTGTCGTCGCCTGGGGCCCAGTGATACCACTGTCGTCGCCTGGGGCCCAGTGATACCACTGTCGTCGCCTGGGGCCCAGTGATACCACTGTCGTCGCCTGGGGCCCAGTGATACCACTGTCGTCGCCTGGGGCCCAGTTCTATTGTTACAGAATCCGGTTTCCCTCTAGTTAGGCTCTTTTATATTCATTTTGTTTTGTTCAGATGAACTTCTGAATATCTACTTGACAGATACCAGCACCTTTTTTTCCCCCCAGGTTTCTTTCAAAGCTTATTCCAAGCAGATTGTTGTGTTGCTGTTAGTTTTGGGACATAAGGTTTATTTGCCTTGTATTTCATTTCCTGTGCCTTTAATAATTTCATGTGTAGTAGTATGCCTTAGTATATTATCCCTGTCTTTCTCCATCATAATCATAGTGTTATTTTCATTGTAAGTAAACTACACATTAAACATGTATTTATCTGTCTTATCACACGTATGTTCCTGTTTTGAAAGGTACGCTACAGCCTTAGAAACACAACTGTTTAAAAAAAAATATATATATATATATATATGTGTAAGATATATATATATATATCTTACAATTGTCCAGTAGCAAGTTTTTGCACAATCACATACAACCAACAGTGATGCTCAGGAACACTAATTCTACCTGCAAGATTTTTGTCTCTCAGCATGTCACAATCTACAGTATGCATGTGTAAGAAGAGGGTTCTCACCAGTGGAGGCTGGTGGGAGGAGCTGTAGGAGGACAGGCTCATTCAAATGGAACATATAGAAACCACGTTTGACTCCATTCCACAATTCCATTTCAGCCATTACAATGAGCCCGTCCTCCTAGAGCTCCTCCCACCAGCCTCCACTGGTTCTCACCCACAATGCCCCTGTATTATATAAGCTTTGAAGAACATTTCTAGTTTCTACAATGGCCTTTTCCAGATATTTTTGTATTTGTAGCAAAACATACAGCTATCATAACTTCACAGGGATGCAGAAAGTTCTGATATACTCATTGTGTACTGATAATGGGACCTTTAAACAGTGATGCCACATCGGTGATTCCTCTCTGCCTTTTATCTCGTGTGTTTTAGTGTCACGTTTTGACTTGTTACTCCACGTGTTGTTTATAAAGAAAGATGTCTTGTAATGAGAGTGTGCAAATGCCCCCCCCCCCCCCAAGACAAGTGGATCACTGTCGAAACAGTGATAAGGCAGCAACACTACAACATTCAGTTGATCAAACGTTGCAGATAGAAATGTGACAAATAGAACTGCCATGACTCCTTGTTCTACGTTTCAGAGAGGCATGTTTGTTCTACATGTATTTCTATCGTAAAGTTCCACAACGGGGTCATTCTGAATCCATGTCGTGTTTTGTAAGGGAATGGATGTGTAATGTATACAAGGTGTTGAGAAAATAAACTTCGGACCTGATACTGTCCTTCTAGATGTCTATACCCATTGCTGTACTGTACACTGACTCAGCCTGAAATATTTCCACTGGGTAAATAAATAAAGATGTGCCATTTTTTTTTAAATGTTGCATCGCTGAATCTGAGAATTTATTTCATTGGCCATGCCATGTGTGTGCTAATTTAGCTTTTAATACGCATGGTACTCATTACATAACACATTCGTAACCATTGAGATCTATCTAATAACAAGGTGTACGTCCCAAAAGACACCTATATAGTGCACCAGAGACCTGCTCAAAAGTAGTGCACAATAGGGAATATGGTGCTATTTGTGATACACTATAGGGAATATGGTGCTATTTGGTATAAACTATAGGGAATAGGGTGCTATTTGGGATACACTATAGGGAATATGGTTCTATTTGGGATACACTATAGGAAATAGGGTGCTATTTGGGATACACTATAGGAAATAGGGTGCTATTTGGGATACAATATAGGGAATAGGGTGCTATTTGGGATACACTATAGGAAATAGGGTGCTATTTGGGATACACTATAGGAAATAGGGTGCTATTTGGGATACAGTATAGGGAATAGGGTGCTATTTGGGATACAGTATAGGGAATAGGGTGCTATTTGGGATGGATCCAAGGCCATGTGTCAATAGGATTCATGCTTTTCGCAGCAGGACAGAGAAACACCGGAATAACCTCACTGATGCCATCAGAGCAGGTCCCTGAATTTGACCTGATTATTTTAGTTATTTTTATTACTGTCTCCATGACCACCAACCACTAAATCAGTCTTCCTCTGTGTTGACCTACTTTGTGAACTACAGTGAGATGAAGTAACTAAGGTACAGTACTGGAAACCTGACCTATCTTGTAGGTGGGGTTTATGGGAGATTTATTCATTAGTGCGCATTATAGCAAAACATTTTGCAATGAAAATTAGCATTTCTTATTGAACATGCTCTGGTAGTCTCTCCCCCATTCAGACTGTTTGCTCCTATTTGGTTCCTAGTGAATATACCCCTGGCCTGAAATATCCCAGTACTGTAGGTGGGGTTGTTGGGAAAAGGTCCACAACTAATAGAATAATAAACCCAATGTTGACATTTCCATGCAGCCTTGAAGAATCTATAACATGCACATACATCTCGTGTTCATCTCACGTAAGACACTTGGACAAAGCGATTTCAACACAGTTCAAACCTTTTTTTATTCACATTAAATCTGCTCTCATATGATTAATTTTATGTACAGAAAGGTGTTTCACCAATACAGTAACATTGTACGTGTGTATCTGTTATAGAAAATGGTGGCTGTGGTGGGATAGTGTGTAATGCTTTATACATAGGTTATGTTGTCACAGATCAAGCACAGTAGTAGTAGTAGTAGTAGTAGTATCGTGTTTAGAACAACGGAGGATGAAGCCCTACACAGTGAAATGTTGTCAGTTGAGACACTCATGAACACAGCCTGAGCGAGCAATTCATCATGCACCTTCTACCTATTCAATAAAATACTATCTCTGCCATGCCTTTAGTTGAACTGTCTGATCCGGACTACTGTATACAGGGTTCTCCAATATGTTATCATTTAAGGGCATGTTTTGTTCTTGATTGCAGGAAATGGCAGTTACAGGTGTTCAACAAAAAAACAAACGTACTCAGCAGCACCACTTTGTTAAAAGAATCCTGGGGAGAACCTTGACTGTATACCATGTGTTGTCTGACTTAATATATGTTCAGTGTACAACGGAATGTACGCCGCAGCACCAAATAAATTCAATTTATCTCATCTCATGGAAAAAAAAGAATTTTCTTCTGCTGATCACAGCAGATAAAGCGCAATAGGTATGATGCAAAGCCTATAATTTCCAAAGGCAACTTTCTTTCCATAACTAATCAGCATGCAGCTTTAGTTAGTGCCAACGTTGCCCTAGTGCATTCCTTCTCAGAGGGGGGATAATTCATTAAATGACCAAAAAGGATGTGTGATTTGTGAGCTTTTTCTGATTCTTAGAAGTTGACATATCTCATCTCAACCTCATAAATACAAAATAAAATGTTATCCTTTCAACATCTTCTCTGAACCATTTTTAGAATATTTGACATCTCAGAATATAAGGCAATTTGTCACCAATTCTATTTTTATTTGAAGTGCTGAGACGTGCTCAACACTCCTGAGGATTGTCTGTAAAGGATGGACAGTGTATTCTGCTTCAACACATTTCCACTGCACTCAACTAAAAGGTGATATGTAATGACTACAGCAATTTAAACGTGAAAATAAGAAAAACAAGACCAGCTTATCTCAAAACTTCTCCTTAAAACAGTGTCCCACAAAAAACATATACAAAAATAAAAACTGTCCTAAATACTCCCTTAAACATCTTTAATGTTTACCGATAGACTACTGTTTATGTAAAACAACGTGTCCATAAAACAAGAAGTGTTTGCTGTTTAAGTATTAATGGAGGTTTTTAAAATCATTACTTTGAAACAGAGAAAAAAACAACAACGGAAGCTTAAGACCCAAACGGCAGTCTATTCCCTATAAAGTGCACTACTTTTGACCAGGGCCTTATACAGTGGCTGGCGAAAGTATTCCTCCCCTTGGCATTTTTCCTATTTTGTTGCCTTACAACCTGGAATTAAAATAGATTGAGGGGTTTGTATCATTTGATTTACACAACATGCAAAATATTTTTTGGGGGGTGAAACAAACAAGAAATATGACAAAAAAAAAACAGAAAACTTGAGCGTGCAAAACTATTCACCCCCCAAAGTCAATACTTTTAGAGCCACCTTTTGCAGCAATTACAGCTGCAAGTCTCTTGGAGTATGTTTCTATAAGCTTGGCACATCTAGCCACTGGGATTTTTGCCCATTCTTCCAAGGCAAAACTGCTCCAGCTCCTTCAAGTTGGATGGGTTCCGCTGGTGTACAGCAATCTTTCAGTCATACCACAGATTCTCAATTGGATTGAGGTCTGGGCTTTGACAAGACATTTAAATGTTTCCCCTTAAACCACTCGAGTGTTGCTTTAGCAGTATGCTTAGGGTCATTGTCCTCCTGGATGGTGAACCTCCGTCCCAGTCTCAAACCTCTGGAAGACAAACAGATTTCCCTCAAGAATTTCCCTGTATTTAGCGCCATCCATCATTCCTTCAATTCTGGCCAGTTTCCCAGTCCCTGCCGATGAAAATCATCCCCACAGCAGGATGCTGCCACCACCATGCTTCACTGGGATGTTGTTCTCGGGGTGATGAGAGGTGTTGGGTTTGCGCAAGACATAGCGTTTTCTTTGATGGCCAGAGTACCTTCTTCCATATGTTTGGGGAGTCTCCCACATGACTTTTGGTGAACACCAAACTTGTTTGCTTATTTTTTTCTTTAAGCAATGGCTTTTTTCTGGCCACTCTTCCGTAAAGCCCAACTCTGTGGAGTGTATGGCTTAAAGTGGTCCTATGGACAGATACTCCAAACTCCACTGTGGAGCTTTGCAGCTCCTTCAGGGTTATCTTTGGTCTCTTTGTTGCCTCTGATTAATGCCCTCCTTGCCTGGTCTGAGAGTGTTGGCGGGCAGCCCTCTCTTGACAGGTTTGTTGTGGTGCCATATTCTTGCCATTTTTTTATAATGATTTTAATGGTGCTCCGTGGGATGTTCAACGTTTCTGATATTTTTTTTGTTAACCCAAACCAGATCTGTACTTCTCCACAACTTTGTCCCTGACCTGTTTGGAGAGCTCCTTAGTCTTCATGGTGCCCCTTGCTTAGTGGTGTTGCAGACTCTGGGGCCTTCAGAACAGGTGTATGATCTCAGCAGATCATGTGACAGATCATGTGACACTTAGATTGCACACAGGTGGACTTTATTTAACAAATGATGTGACTTCTGAAGGTAATTGGTTGCACCAGATCTTATTCAGAGGCTTCATAGCAAAGGGGGTGAATACATATGAACGCACCACTTTTTACGTTTTCTTTTTGTTGAAACAAGTAATTTTTTTCATTTCACTTCATCAATTTGGACTATTTTGTGTATGTCTATTACATGAAATCCAAATAAAAATCCATTTAAATGACAGGTTGTAATGGAACAAAATAGGAAAAAATGACAAGAAGGGTGAATACTTTTGACCAGGGACTTATATAGGTAACAGGGTGTCATTTGGGACACAGACCTAGTGGTAGCCTGGGTACTAGACTATTTATGCGCTCTACAACGTTACATAATCATCTTTCCAAATCCTTGTTTGACAAGAAGGAACACTGTCTGGCACTCAGGCTAAAATACTGCCACATAATTAAGTAAAATCAAGTATTACGACAAATCAATAAATAAGGAAAAGTATTATTTATAAAAATAAGGAAAATGATTGTACCCCTTTTTCTTATCATACTGACAGAAATATAGGCTCTCTCCCCCCCTCATTTTTATGTCTCGTCCTTTTCCTCTCAGTACTGCAGTGACTGAACTAAATGAGAGCGTGTGTGTAGCAGTATAATGTGTCATTGTCATCGACTGAAGAACCCCTACACTCCATTCCTCCCTCAGCACCATACCTAATCATTAGTGGGCATGTGATCCCCCAGAGCTCGGAGGCACCGTACTCCCCCCACCCCCTCCTCTGTGTCCATGCCTGCCGTCTTTCCCATGTCCTAGAATACAGTGTGCACTTCCACAGCCCTCGTCGCCATCATCTCCCTCGCTTTCAGAGG
This sequence comes from Salmo salar, assembly GCF_965601325.2. Classification (NCBI taxonomy): domain Eukaryota; kingdom Metazoa; phylum Chordata; class Actinopteri; order Salmoniformes; family Salmonidae; genus Salmo; species Salmo salar. The sequence goes on from NC_138317.1 coordinate 40,093,185, forward strand.
AGGACTCCCCAAACTGTTTGGGCTTCTCGTAGACGCAGCAACCTGGGGGGGGGTGTCAAGAATACTCAGTCATCAGCCACCAATAATATCTAGAACTGCAACATGCACAGGTTTATGTGTAGATAACATCACCCCCTGGTATCTATCGCAGAGAGCCAGCTGGGACGAATACAGAACAGATGACTGCATCTAAACCGTCGGGAAACAGGTGGGAAATGGACACTCACACTTGGAGGACCTCCTTCCCAGATGCTCGTTGTCCACTGTGTCGCTGGACCACTCCACCTTCTTGTCAGTCTTTCTCTTCCTCAGCTTGATGGTCAGGCTACGTCCCTCCTGAGAGACACGCAGAGAGGAGCCTGTGTTTGTGATTCACCTTCATACACATAACAGGCATTGGGTGTTTCTCTTATCAACAGGGTCATGTAACCAGTCAACATCACATTTGCGTGTACTACTGGCAATGTACTAAACTTGACAGCTAGGCTAGATCAAGTGAAGTAAGATCAAATCATTTCGCCATGATTCTAGCTAGTTAACGGTTATTATGTCTGTGGTGCTAATGGTAACTAGCTAACTGTAGTTAGTTAAAATACCTAGCTAACGTTAGCTCCAATCTTTGGTGCGGCCACATGATGCATATCAACCTAGTTGTTATCTTTCTTCATCATATCATTCGCTAATTATAGCCGTTTCTCTAGCTAGCTTACCTGCTGGGGCGGGGGCGGTGTGTCAACTTGAACGGTCTCCGTTATCGTCTCGCTAGAAGTACCTGGCGCCTCCGCCATCCTGATATTAACCTGTCGGTTTTGAGCTCGCACCAGCTGTCAACAAGCGAAATGTCAACTGACGTTATTTTATCAACAACAATCACTCTGTTTCTTTAATCCGACACGATGAGTCGAATTAAACGTGATCAACCCTGTCGAGATACTCTGACTGCTCGTTGGATGTTCGACGAGAAGATTTTTGGGGAAGGAATTCCCAGACGGACCACTTCCGGTTGTTCTCCGCACAAACGAGTCCGGTGGGAAACATAGAGCTTGTTGCACTTTTGCTATGGTTGTGACACGAAAGACATAGATAGTCAATGAGAAACTGTAAAATCTGTTTAGGTTATCAGTTCAACATAATTCATAAAGTTTTTGATAAAGTGTCAAAAAATTACAATTAAGATATAGTGAACAAATGAGTTCATTCTCCGTTAGGTCGTAGTTGAAAGGTCGCAGCTAGTTAAACATGTCGGCGCCCAAGAGCACATCATCTTGAAGGTAGAGCACATTTTATTTATCATTCACTGGAATAATGTAGTCAACAGCGCTCAATCACCATATATTATTATGGCTATAAAACAGCAACGTAGCAAAGTGACAGAAGTCTCTGAAGAGGTGCATTTAAAATATTCTCTTGAGTCTATTTTACCCCAATGTATCACCTAGCTACAATTTTCATTCATGCACTTATCCAGGCAGCGTAATTAGCAAACAGAAAGCAAATGCCTAGACCCATGGAATGTTTGAAATGGATGATTGGAATGGATTTCAAAATGTCGTTCAAAATTTTCCAATGAAGGGGCTCATAGACTCATGTGGTCTATGGGAAATCAGTGGCTGCCTTATTTGCTTTACTTTCATTTTCTCTTGATTTGTTTTGCAGGAGATGTGGAGGTCCGCTTGTGGCCTCTCTGTGAGGGCAGCAGAGAGGGCAATACACAGAAAATGTTTACGTAGGCTCTATTCTCACAATGCAGCAAAACCTCCAAAATCAACTCCTGCTCTCCGGACCCAGGCTGAGAAAGAGAGACGGAGGAGAGATAAGGAGAAGGCCATACTGAGCAGTCAACACAATGTAGGTGACCTCACTCCTAGTTAGTGAACTCTTACGCATAACAAACCAAGACATGGACTTGTTTGTTTTACATGACAGTTAAATCCATTTTCAGAATGTTGAAGATCAAGGAATGAAATGGAGTGAGAAAGAGAGGATAGTGTACAGTGTTTCAACACCTCCTGGGGAGAAGAAAGGTAATGAATGTCCTTAAGATTTTATTGATGGAGGGAAACAATTGATACAGTTACATATCGGGATATTATTTTTGAAAATATATATTGTATCGTTTTGACAATATCGCAATAATATTTTTGCGCTAGTTGGCAAAACTCCAGTATTTTTCCTTCATAGCTTGTTCTCCATCTTCTTTTTAAATCGGGAGCCAATGTGTTTTCAGCACTTTTATTTCCGTGACTGATCAAAACTCGTTCTCATGTCTCTGTCTTGTCCAAACACAGCAGACATATGGTGAGAAATATGTTTGTAACATCAAATCTCAATAAAAATCACAGTATCGAATTGCAATACATATAGAATCAGGAGAATCGCAATACATATCGTATCGGCACCAAGGTATCATGATAATATCGTATCGGCACCAAGGTATCATGATAATATCGTTTCGGCACCAAAGTATCATGATAATATCGTACCGGCACCAAGGTATCGTGATAATATCGTATCGGCACCAACGTATCGTGATAATATCATATCGGCACCAAGGTATCGTGATAATATTGTATCGGCACCAAGGTATCGTGATAATATTGTATCGGCACCAAGGTATCATGATAATATCGTTTCGGCACCAAGGTATTGTGATAATATCGTTTCGGCACCAAGGTATCGTGATAATATTGTATCGTGAGGTCCCTGGCAATTCCTATTCATAAAATACTTACACCCTAGTCCTGTCATGAATGCAGAGATCAGGCTGGTTTCACTGGAATAATACAGCAAGTAGTCTTTTAAAGCACTCGCTTGCTCCCGTTGCACACTCTCTCGCTAAATAAATTCCTCTCTCCTTATTCACCCTGACCATCCCTTGTTTAGACACCACCGTGCCTTTCCCTTCGTCCTACAGTCCTGAGTATGTGGAGACCAGTTGGTACCAGTGGTGGGAGAAAGAAGGCTTCTTCACCCCAGAGATCAATGTAAGAGAATAGAGCATTATAATAAGCCATATTTAAAACTGCCTGTTGATGCTCCCATGTAAGGAACAATACATCCAGATAACCCAGATCTAATAACAATGTATGTGATAGCGCTTTAATAGTTAGATTTAGTCTAATGCCCATGTTTTTTTTGTTGAATCAACGTTTAGGACAGACTGCCACATGCTGTGAATCACTCCTTCTCCATGTGTATCCCTCCGCCTAATGTGACAGGCACGCTGCACCTCGGCCATGCACTCACAGTGGCCATAGAGGATGCTTTGGTCCGCTGGTAACTATTTCTCACCGACAGTAATACAATCAGTCGGATAGAGATGTTTCTTTTTTTGGCTGAAATGAAATGGCATCACATCAAATTCCTATCCGTCGTATGAGAACTCTCAGAGCTGAAATGTGTTGCTTTTTGAATGTATTTGACATGTTTTAGGAGATCTGATGAAATGTATTGTTGTACTGGTTGAATGTGTGTTGTATCAGGAGGAGGATGAAGGGCTACAAAGTTCTCTGGGTACCAGGCTGTGACCATGCAGGCATCGCTACACAGGTATGTCTCCCTGACCTGGCTATCCATGTTATCTTTCACATTCGCTTCTCTTTCAAGCTAAATATAAAAGCTGTGTCCAACCTTCTGGTCTTAATCTCAGACGGTGGTGGAGAGGAGGTTGTTTAGGGAACGAGGGAAGCGAAGACAGGACCTCAGCAGGGAGGACTTTCTAAAGGAGGTGTGGACGTGGAAGAAAGAGTGAGTATGAGATCCCTTTCTGTCCTCCCTTTTTCTCTCTCTCTCCTCTGCCTGCTGTTCTGTCTGACACTGCTTTCCACTGTCATTAGTAGAATCCTACAACTATCCATCTTCTTAATGAGATAAAGCAAGATGATTCTATTTTCATATTGGGTTCTGTCTGTGTGTTCCAGTAAGGATTCTGTCTGTTCTAGTAAGGGTTCTGTCTCTGTGTTCCAGTAAGGGTTCTGTCTGTGTTCTAGTATGGGTTCTGTCTCTGTGTTCTAGTATGGGTTCTGTCTCTGTGTTCTAGTATGGGTTCTGTCTCTGTGTTCTAGTATGGGTTCTGTCTCTGTGTTCTAGTATGGGTTCTGTCTCTGTGTTCTAGTATGGGTTCTGTCTCTGTGTTCTAGTATGGGTTCTGTCTCTGTGTTCTAGTATGGGTTCTGTCTCTGTGTTCTAGTATGGGTTCTGTCTCTGTGTTCTAGTATGGGTTCTGTCTCTGTGTTCTAGTATGGGTTCTGTCTCTGTGTTCCAGTAAGGGTTCTGTCTGTGTGTTCTAGTAAGGGTTCTGTCTGTGTGTTCTAGTAAGGATTCTGTAAGGGTTCTGTTTGTGTGTTCTAGTACGGGTTCTGTCTCTGTGTTCCAGTAAGGATTCTGTAAGGGTTCTGTTTGTGTGTTCCAGTAAGCGTTCTGTTTGTGTGTTCCAGTAAGCGTTCTGTTTGTGTGTTCCAGTAAGGGTTCTGTCTGTCTGTGTATTCCGGTACGGGTTCTGTCTGTCTGTGTGTTCCGGTACGGGTTCTGTCTGTCTGTGTGTTCCAGTAAGGGTTCTGTCTGTCTGTGTGTTCCGGTACGGGTTCTGTCTGTCTGTGTGTTCCAGTAAGGGTTCTGTCTGTCTGTGTGTTCCAGTAAGGGTTCTGTCTGTCTGTGTGTTCCAGTATGGGTTCTGTCTGTCTGTGTGTTCCAGTATGGGTTCTGTCTGTCTGTGTGTTCTAGTACGGGTTCTGTCTGTCTGTGTGTTCTAGTACGGGTTCTGTCTGTCTGTGTGTTCCAGTAAGGGTTCTGTCTGTGTTCCAGTATGGGCTCTGTCTGTGTGTTCCAGTAAGGGTTCTGTCTGTGTTCCAGGAAGGGAGAGGAGATCTATCACCAGCTGAGGGAACTTGGTGCGTCTCTGGACTGGAGCAGAGCCTGCTTCACCATGGATCCAGTAAGACAGTACTATTACACTACATCATCACACACTCACTGGCCTTGTGGTTACAATGTCCGCCCTGAGATTGGATGGTTGGGAGTTCGATCCCCGGCCAAGTCTTACCAGAGACTGTAAACATGGCACCCTATGAGTCTCTGCTCAGCATTAAGGAAATAGATTGTAGATACGGCCCTGCGATGCACTAGTGTTCTGTCCAGGGGGTGTACTGTACATACAGAAACAGGAGATAGACTAGTGTTCTGTCCAGGGGGTGTACATGTTACAGAAACAGGACATAGACTAGTGTTCTGTCCAGGGGGTGTACTGTACATACAGAAACAGGAGATAGACTAGTGTTCTGTCCAGGGGGTGTACTGTACATACAGAAACAGGACATAGACTAGTGTTCTGTCCAGGGGGTGTACATGTTACAGAAACAGGACATAGACTAGTGTTCTGTCCAGGGGGTGTACTGTACATACAGAAACAGGAGATAGACTAGTGTTCTGTCCAGGGGGTGTACATGTTACAGAAACAGGACATAGACTAGTGTTCTGTCCAGGGGGTGTACTGTACATACAGAAACAGGAGATAGACTAGTGTTCTGTCCAGGGGGTGTACATGTTACAGAAACAGGACATAGACTAGTGTTCTGTCCAGGGGGTGTACTGTACATACAGAAACAGGAGATAGACTAGTGTTCTGTCCAGGGGGTGTACATGTTACAGAAACAGGACATAGACTAGTGTTCTGTCCAGGGGGTGTACTGTACATACAGAAACAGGAGATAGACTAGTGTTCTGTCCAGGGGGTGTACTGTACATACAGAAACAGGAGATAGACTAGTGTTCTGTCCAGGGGGTGTACATGTTACAGAAACAGGACATAGACTAGTGTTCTGTCCAGGGGGTGTACATGTTACAGAAACAGGACATAGACTAGTGTTCTGTCCAGGGGGTGTACATGTTACAGAAACAGGACATAGACTAGTGTTCTGTCCAGGGGGTGTACTGTACATACAGAAACAGGAGATAGACTAGTGTTCTGTCCAGGGGGTGTACTGTACATACAGAAACAGGACATAGACTAGTGTTCTGTCCAGGGGGTGTACATGTTACAGAAACAGGACATAGACTAGTGTTCTGTCCAGGGGGTGTACTGTACATACAGAAACAGGAGATAGACTAGTGTTCTGTCCAGGGGGTGTACTGTACATACAGAAACAGGAGATAGACTAGTGTTCTGTCCAGGGGGTGTACATGTTACAGAAACAGGACATAGACTAGTGTTCTGTCCAGGGGGTGTACTGTACATACAGAAACAGGACATAGACTAGTGTTCTGTCCAGGGGGTGTACATGTTACAGAAACAGGACATAGACTAGTGTTCTGTCCAGGGGGTGTACATGTTACAGAAACAGGACATAGACTAGTGTTCTGTCCAGGGGGTGTACATGTTACAGAAACAGGACATAGACTAGTGTTCTGTCCAGGGGGTGTACATGTTACAGAAACAGGACATAGACTAGTGTTCTGTCCAGGGGGTGTACATGTTACAGAAACAGGACATAGACTAGTGTTCTGTCCAGGGGGTGTACTGTACATACAGAAACAGGACATAGACTAGTGTTCTGTCCAGGGGGTGTACTGTACATACAGAAACAGGAGATAGACTAGTGTTCTGTCCAGGGGGTGTACTGTACATACAGAAACAGGACATAGACTAGTGTTCTGTCCAGGGGGTGTACTGTACATACAGAAACAGGAGATAGACTAGTGTTCTGTCCAGGGGGTGTACATGTTACAGAAACAGGACATAGACTAGTGTTCTGTCCAGGGGGTGTACTGTACATACAGAAACAGGAGATAGACTAGTGTTCTGTCCAGGGGGTGTACATGTTACAGAAACAGGACATAGACTAGTGTTCTGTCCAGGGGGTGTACTGTACATACAGAAACAGGAGATAGACTAGTGTTCTGTCCAGGGGGTGTACATGTTACAGAAACAGGACATAGACTAGTGTTCTGTCCAGGGGGTGTACTGTACATACAGAAACAGGAGATAGACTAGTGTTCTGTCCAGGGGGTGTACATGTTACAGAAACAGGACATAGACTAGTGTTCTGTCCAGGGGGTGTACTGTACATACAGAAACAGGAGATAGACTAGTGTTCTGTCCAGGGGGTGTACATGTTACAGAAACAGGACATAGACTAGTGTTCTGTCCAGGGGGTGTACTGTACATACAGAAACAGGAGATAGACTAGTGTTCTGTCCAGGGGGTGTACTGTACATACAGAAACAGGAGATAGACTAGTGTTCTGTCCAGGGGGTGTACATGTTACAGAAACAGGACATAGACTAGTGTTCTGTCCAGGGGGTGTACATGTTACAGAAACAGGACATAGACTAGTGTTCTGTCCAGGGGGTGTACATGTTACAGAAACAGGACATAGACTAGTGTTCTGTCCAGGGGGTGTACTGTACATACAGAAACAGGAGATAGACTAGTGTTCTGTCCAGGGGGTGTACTGTACATACAGAAACAGGACATAGACTAGTGTTCTGTCCAGGGGGTGTACATGTTACAGAAACAGGACATAGACTAGTGTTCTGTCCAGGGGGTGTACTGTACATACAGAAACAGGACATAGACTAGTGTTCTGTCCAGGGGGTGTACTGTACATACAGAAACAGGAGATAGACTAGTGTTCTGTCCAGGGGGTGTACTGTACATACAGAAACAGGAGATAGACTAGTGTTCTGTCCAGGGGGTGTACTGTACATACAGAAACAGGACATAGACTAGTGTTCTGTCCAGGGGGTGTACTGTACATACAGAAACAGGACATAGACTAGTGTTCTGTCCAGGGGGTGTACATGTTACAGAAACAGGACATAGACTAGTGTTCTGTCCAGGGGGTGTACATGTTACAGAAACAGGACATAGACTAGTGTTCTGTCCAGGGGGTGTACATGTTACAGAAACAGGACATAGACTAGTGTTCTGTCCAGGGGGTGTACATGTTACAGAAACAGGACATAGACTAGTGTTCTGTCCAGGGGGTGTACTGTACATACAGAAACAGGACATAGACTAGTGTTCTGTCCAGGGGGTGTACTGTACATACAGAAACAGGAGATAGACTAGTGTTCTGTCCAGGGGGTGTACTGTACATACAGAAACAGGACATAGACTAGTGTTCTGTCCAGGGGGTGTACTGTACATACAGAAACAGGAGATAGACTAGTGTTCTGTCCAGGGGGTGTACATGTTACAGAAACAGGACATAGACTAGTGTTCTGTCCAGGGGGTGTACTGTACATACAGAAACAGGAGATAGACTAGTGTTCTGTCCAGGGGGTGTACATGTTACAGAAACAGGACATAGACTAGTGTTCTGTCCAGGGGGTGTACTGTACATACAGAAACAGGAGATGGACAGAACACTAGTCTAGGGGGTGTACATGTTACAGAAACAGGACATAGACTAGTGTTCTGTCCAGGGGGTGTACATGTTACAGAAACAGGACATAGACTAGTGTTCTGTCCAGGGGGTGTACTGTACATACAGAAACAGGAGATAGACTAGTGTTCTGTCCAGGGGGTGTACTGTACATACAGAAACAGGAGATAGACTAGTGTTCTGTCCAGGGGGTGTACTGTACATACAGAAACAGGACATAGACTAGTGTTCTGTCCAGGGGGTGTACTGTACATACAGAAACAGGACATAGACTAGTGTTCTGTCCAGGGGGTGTACATGTTACAGAAACAGGACATAGACTAGTGTTCTGTCCAGGGGGTGTACTGTACATACAGAAACAGGACATAGACTAGTGTTCTGTCCAGGGGGTGTACATGTTACAGAAACAGGACATAGACTAGTGTTCTGTCCAGGGGGTGTACTGTACATACAGAAACAGGACATAGACTAGTGTTCTGTCCAGGGGGTGTACATGTTACAGAAACAGGAGATAGACTAGTGTTCTGTCCAGGGGGTGTACTGTACATACAGAAACAGGACATAGACTAGTGTTCTGTCCAGGGGGTGTACTGTACATACAGAAACAGGAGATAGACTAGTGTTCTGTCCAGGGGGTGTACTGTACATACAGAAACAGGACATAGACTAGTGTTCTGTCCAGGGGGTGTACATGTTACAGAAACAGGACATAGACTAGTGTTCTGTCCAGGGGGTGTACATGTTACAGAAACATGAGATAGACTAGTGTTCTGTCCAGGGGTGTACATGTTACAGAAACAGGACATAGACTAGTGTTCTGTCCAGGGGGTGTACATGTTACAGAAACAGGACATAGACTAGTGTTCTGTCCAGGGGGTGTACATGTTACAGAAACAGGACATAGACTAGTGTTCTGTCCAGGGGGTGTACATGTTACAGAAACAGGACATAGACTAGTGTTCTGTCCAGGGGGTGTACTGTACATACAGAAACAGGACATAGACTAGTGTTCTGTCCAGGGGGTGTACTGTACATACAGAAACAGGAGATAGACTAGTGTTCTGTCCAGGGGGTGTACATGTTACAGAAACAGGACATAGACTAGTGTTCTGTCCAGGGGGTGTACTGTACATACAGAAACAGGAGATAGACTAGTGTTCTGTCCAGGGGGTGTACATGTTACAGAAACAGGACATAGACTAGTGTTCTGTCCAGGGGGTGTACTGTACATACAGAAACAGGACATAGACTAGTGTTCTGTCCAGGGGGTGTACATGTTACAGAAACAGGACATAGACTAGTGTTCTGTCCAGGGGGTGTACATGTTACAGAAACAGGAGATAGACTAGTGTTCTGTCCAGGGGGTGTACATGTTACAGAAACAGGACATAGACTAGTGTTCTGTCCAGGGGGTGTACTGTACATACAGAAACAGGACATAGACTAGTGTTCTGTCCAGGGGGTGTACATGTTACAGAAACAGGACATAGACTAGTGTTCTGTCCAGGGGGTGTACTGTACATACAGAAACAGGAGATAGACTAGTGTTCTGTCCAGGGGGTGTACTGTACATACAGAAACAGGACATAGACTAGTGTTCTGTCCAGGGGGTGTACATGTTACAGAAACAGGACATAGACTAGTGTTCTGTCCAGGGGGTGTACATGTTACAGAAACAGGACATAGACTAGTGTTCTGTCCAGGGGGTGTACTGTACATACAGAAACAGGACATAGACTAGTGTTCTGTCCAGGGGGTGTACATGTTACAGAAACAGGACATAGACTAGTGTTCTGTCCAGCGGGTGTACTGTACATACAGAAACAGGAGATAGACTAGTGTTCTGTCCAGGGGGTGTACTGTATATACAGAAACAGGACATAGACTAGTGTTCTGTCCAGGGGGTGTACATGTTACAGAAACAGGACATAGACTAGTGTTCTGTCCAGGGGGTGTACATGTTACAGAAACAGGACATAGACTAGTGTTCTGTCCAGGGGGTGTACTGTACATACAGAAACAGGAGATAGACTAGTGTTCTGTCCAGGGGATGTACATGTTACAGAAACAGGACATAGACTAGTGTTCTGTCCAGGGGGTGTACATGTTACAGAAACAGGACATAGACTAGTGTTCTGTCCAGGGGGTGTACATGTTACAGAAACAGGACATAGACTAGTGTTCTGTCCAGGGGGTGTACATGTTACAGAAACAGGACATAGACTAGTGTTCTGTCTAGGGGGTGTACTGTACATACAGAAACAGGACATAGACTAGTGTTCTGTCCAGGGGGTGTACATGTTACAGAAACAGGAGATAGACTAGTGTTCTGTCCAGGGGGTGTACTGTACATACAGAAACAGGACATAGACTAGTGTTCTGTCCAGGGGGTGTACATGTTACAGAAACAGGACATAGACTAGTGTTCTGTCCAGGGGTGTACATGTTACAGAAACAGGAGATAGACTAGTGTTCTGTCCAGGGGTGTACATGTTACAGAAACAGGACATAGACTAGTGTTCTGTCCAGGGGGTGTACATGTTACAGAAACAGGACATAGACTAGTGTTCTGTCCAGGGGGTGTACTGTACATACAGAAACAGGAGATAGACTAGTGTTCTGTCCAGGGGGTGTACTGTACATACAGAAACAGGAGATAGACTAGTGTTCTGTCCAGGGGGTGTACATGTTACAGAAACAGGACATAGACTAGTGTTCTGTCCAGGGGGTGTACTGTACATACAGAAACAGGACATAGACTAGTGTTCTGTCCAGGGGGTGTACTGTACATACAGAAACAGGACATAGACTAGTGTTCTGTCCAGGGGGTGTACATGTTACAGAAACAGGAGATAGACTAGTGTTCTGTCCAGGGGGTGTACTGTACATACAGAAACAGGACATAGACTAGTGTTCTGTCCAGGGGGTGTACTGTACATACAGAAACAGGAGATAGACTAGTGTTCTGTCCAGGGGGTGTACTGTACATACAGAAACAGGACATAGACTAGTGTTCTGTCCAGGGGGTGTACATGTTACAGAAACAGGACATAGACTAGTGTTCTGTCCAGGGGGTGTACATGTTACAGAAACAGGAGATAGACTAGTGTTCTGTCCAGGGGTGTACATGTTACAGAAACAGGACATAGACTAGTGTTCTGTCCAGGGGGTGTACATGTTACAGAAACAGGACATAGACTAGTGTTCTGTCCAGGGGGTGTACTGTACATACAGAAACAGGACATAGACTAGTGTTCTGTCCAGGGGGTGTACATGTTACAGAAACAGGACATAGACTAGTGTTCTGTCCAGGGGGTGTACATGTTACAGAAACAGGAGATAGACTAGTGTTCTGTCCAGGGGGTGTACTGTACATACAGAAACAGGACATAGACTAGTGTTCTGTCCAGGGGGTGTACATGTTACAGAAACAGGAGATAGACTAGTGTTCTGTCCAGGGGGTGTACTGTACATACAGAAACAGGACATAGACTAGTGTTCTGTCCAGGGGGTGTACTGTACATACAGAAACAGGAGATAGACTAGTGTTCTGTCCAGGGGGTGTACTGTACATACAGAAACAGGACATAGACTAGTGTTCTGTCCAGGGGGTGTACATGTTACAGAAACAGGACATAGACTAGTGTTCTGTCCAGGGGGTGTACTGTACATACAGAAACAGGACATAGACTAGTGTTCTGTCCAGGGGGTGTACTGTACATACAGAAACAGGAGATAGACTAGTGTTCTGTCCAGGGGGTGTACTGTACATACAGAAACAGGACATAGACTAGTGTTCTGTCCAGGGGGTGTACATGTTACAGAAACAGGACATAGACTAGTGTTCTGTCCAGGGGGTGTACATGTTACAGAAACATGAGATAGACTAGTGTTCTGTCCAGGGGTGTACATGTTACAGAAACAGGACATAGACTAGTGTTCTGTCCAGGGGGTGTACATGTTACAGAAACAGGACATAGACTAGTGTTCTGTCCAGGGGGTGTACTGTACATACAGAAACAGGACATAGACTAGTGTTCTGTCCAGGGGGTGTACTGTACATACAGAAACAGGAGATAGACTAGTGTTCTGTCCAGGGGGTGTACTGTACATACAGAAACAGGACATAGACTAGTGTTCTGTCCAGGGGGTGTACATGTTACAGAAACAGGAGATAGACTAGTGTTCTGTCCAGGGGGTGTACATGTTACAGAAACAGGAGATAGACTAGTGTTCTGTCCAGGGGGTGTACATGTTACAGAAACAGGACATAGACTAGTGTTCTGTCCAGGGGGTGTACTGTACATGTTACAGAAACAGGACATAGACTAGTGTTCTGTCCAGGGGGTGTACATGTTACAGAAACAGGACATAGACTAGTGTTCTGTCCAGGGGGTGTACTGTACATACAGAAACAGGAGATAGACTAGTGTTCTGTCCAGGGGGTGTACTGTACATACAGAAACAGGACATAGACTAGTGTTCTGTCCAGGGGGTGTACTGTACATACAGAAACAGGACATAGACTAGTGTTCTGTCCAGGGGGTGTACATGTTACAGAAACAGGACATAGACTAGTGTTCTGTCCAGGGGGTGTACATGTTACAGAAACAGGACATAGACTAGTGTTCTGTCCAGGGGGTGTACTGTACATACAGAAACAGGACATAGACTAGTGTTCTGTCCAGGGGGTGTACATGTTACAGAAACAGGACATAGACTAGTGTTCTGTCCAGGGGGTGTACATGTTACAGAAACAGGACATAGACTAGTGTTCTGTCCAGGGGGTGTACTGTACATACAGAAACAGGAGATAGACTAGTGTTCTGTCCAGGGGGTGTACATGTTACAGAAACAGGACATAGACTAGTGTTCTGTCCAGGGGGTGTACATGTTACAGAAACAGGACATAGACTAGTGTTCTGTCCAGGGGGTGTACATGTTACAGAAACAGGACATAGACTAGTGTTCTGTCCAGGGGGTGTACTGTACATACAGAAACAGGACATAGACTAGTGTTCTGTCCAGGGGGTGTACATGTTACAGAAACAGGACATAGACTAGTGTTCTGTCCAGGGGGTGTACATGTTACAGAAACAGGAGATAGACTAGTGTTCTGTCCAGGGGTGTACATGTTACAGAAACAGGACATAGACTAGTGTTCTGTCCAGGGGGTGTACATGTTACAGAAACAGGACATAGACTAGTGTTCTGTCCAGGGGGTGTACTGTACATACAGAAACAGGACATAGACTAGTGTTCTGTCCAGGGGGTGTACATGTTACAGAAACAGGACATAGACTAGTGTTCTGTCCAGGGGGTGTACATGTTACAGAAACAGGACATAGACTAGTGTTCTGTCCAGGGGGTGTACTGTACATACAGAAACAGGAGATAGACTAGTGTTCTGTCCAGGGGGTGTACATGTTACAGAAACAGGACATAGACTAGTGTTCTGTCCAGGGGGTGTACTGTACATACAGAAACAGGAGATAGACTAGTGTTCTGTCCAGGGGGTGTACTGTACATACAGAAACAGGAGATAGACTAGTGTTCTGTCCAGGGGGTGTACATGTTACAGAAACAGGACATAGACTAGTGTTCTGTCCAGGGGGTGTACTGTACATACAGAAACAGGACATAGACTAGTGTTCTGTCCAGGGGGTGTACTGTACATACAGAAACAGGACATAGACTAGTGTTCTGTCCAGGGGGTGTACATGTTACAGAAACAGGACATAGACTAGTGTTCTGTCCAGGGGGTGTACTGTACATACAGAAACAGGACATAGACTAGTGTTCTGTCCAGGGGGTGTACTGTACATACAGAAACAGGACATAGACTAGTGTTCTGTCCAGGGGGTGTACATGTTACAGAAACAGGAGATAGACTAGTGTTCTGTCCAGGGGGTGTACATGTTACAGAAACAGG
>NC_138317.1:40112500-40117500 GCF_965601325.2 Salmo salar
ACGTGGAGGTTGGCCTGTGGTCTCTGACGTGGAGGTTGGCCTGTGGTCTCTGACGTGGAGGTTGGCCTGTGGTCTCTGACGTGGAGGTTGGCCTGTGGTCTCTGACGTGGAGGTTGGCCTGTGGTCTCTGACGTGGAGGTTGGCCTGTGGTCTCTGACGTGGAGGTTGGCCTGTGGTCTCTGACGTGGAGGCTGGCCTGTGGTCTCTGACGTGGAGGCTGGCCTGTGGTCTCTGACGTGGAGGCTGGCCTGTGGTCTCTGACGTGGAGGCTGGCCTGTGGTCTCTGACGTGGAGGCTGGCCTGTGGTCTCTGACGTGGAGGCTGGCCTGTGGTCTCTGACGTGGAGGTTGGCCTGTCGTCTCTATTAGATGAGACCCTCTACTCTCATAGTGTTAGCATGTCACTTTAGCAACAACATCCTCTTTGCTATGTGCTACAGAACATGATGTTACAGCTTCAGTTTGTACAATTTATTGACTGCAGTTAAATAAGATTTTATTTTCAGATTGTAAAGTTGAGATGATGAATCATGGTGGTGTTTTATACGAGCGGTGTGTTGACGCTGCCTGCAGGTTGACTCCATGCAGCTGTCTGGCAGAACCCTGTTGTCTGTTCCTGGCTACCAGAACCGGGTGGAGTTTGGGACCATGGTCACCTTTAGCTACCCTATAGACGGCCAGGGTGAGTGGTTGGTGCTGAGTCCCAAATGGCACCCTATTTAGGGCTCTGGACAAAAGTAGTGCACTGTGTAGGGAATAGGGTGCCATTTGGGACGTAATTTTAGTGTCTGGGTCGTGATCCTCCTGCATGTCTGCTGTTCTCTGGGATTTCTCCCATCTTTCCTGTTGTTTATACTCTTCTCTTTCTCTTTATTAGATGGAGAGGTAGAGGTGTCGACCACTCGTCCTGAGACCATGTTGGGAGATGTGGCCATCGCTGTGCATCCTGACGACCCTCGATATCAGGCTAGTATACTTCAGATTAAATCCTGAGGACCCTCGATATCAGGCTAGTATACTTCAGATTAAATCCTGAGGACCCTCGATATCAGGCTAGTATACTTCAGATTAAATCCTGAGGACCCTCGATATCAGGCTAGTATACTTCAGATTAAATCCTGAGGACCCTCGATATCAGGCTAGTATACTTCAGATTAAATCCTGAGGACCCTCGATATCAGGCTAGTATACTTCAGATTAAATCCTGAGGACCCTCGATATCAGGCTAGTATACTTCAGATTAAATCCTGAGGACCCTAGATATCAGGCTAGTATACTTCAGATTAAATCCTGAGGACCCTAGATATCAGGCTAGTATACTTCAGATTAAATCCTGAGGACCCTCGATATCAGGCTAGTATACTTCAGATTAAATCCTGAGGACCCTCGATATCAGGCTAGTATACTTCAGATTAAATCCTGAGGACCCTCGATATCAGGCTAGTATACTTCAGATTAAATCCTGAGGACCCTAGATATCAGGCTAGTATACTTCAGATTAAATCCTGAGGACCCTAGATATCAGGCTAGTATACTTCAGATTAAATCCTGAGGACCCTCGATATCAGGCTAGTATACTTCAGATTAAATCCTGAGGACCCTCGATATCAGGCTAGTATACTTCAGATTAAATCCTGAGGACCCTCGATATCAGGCTAGTATACTTCAGATTAAATCCTGAGGACCCTCGATATCAGGCTAGTATACTTCAGATTAAATCCTGAGGACCCTCGATATCAGGCTTCAGATTAAACACGTTTAGCTTTAGATCCTCTAGTCAAACACAGAAAATGTATCTTTATTGTACCACTGTGTATGATTACAAGTTGTCTTTTAGCTGGGACTTCTAAATGTATCTTTATTGTACCACTGTGTATGATTACAAGTTGTCTTTTAGCTGGGACTTCTAAATGTATCTTTATTGTACCACTGTGTATCATTACAAGTTGTCTTTTAGCTGGGACTTCTAAATGTATCTTTATTGTACCACTGTGTATGATTACAAGTTGTCTTTTAGCTGGGACTTCTAAATGTATCTTTATTGTACCACTGTGTATGATTACAAGTTGTCTTTTAGCTGGGACTTCTAAATGTATCTTTATTGTACCACTGTGTATCATTACAAGTTGTCTTTTAGCTGGGACTTCTAAATGTATCTTTATTGTACCACTGTGTATCATTACAAGTTGTCTTTTAGCTGGGACTTCTAAATGTTTGACTACTATTTGTCTTGCAGGCAGTTCATGGTAAACAGTGCAGACACCCATTCAGTGACCGCCTCTTACCCATCATCACTGACACTGTGGTGGACATGGAGCTGGGTACAGGTACAGGAACGGTCTTCATGCTCTGACTGGATAATGATCTGATGGGATTTTAACACCAATGTGTCAGGAACAACAACAAGCTAGTTATGCTAAAGGCTGTGTTAGTGTTATTACAAAACAAAGATTCTTCTGAAAGCCATTCCTCCTTTACTGTCCTGTCTGTCTGTCTGTCTGTCTGTCTGTCTGTCTGTCTGTCTGTCTGTCTGTCTGTCTGTCTGTCTGTCTGTCTGTCTGTCTGTCTCTGTCTCTCTGTCTCTCTGTCTCTCTGTCTCTCTGTCTGTCTGTCTGTCTGTCTGTCTGTCTGTCTGTCTGTCTCTCTCTCTTTCTGTCTCTCTTTCTCTCTCTGTCTCTCTCTCTGTCTTTCTGTCTCTCTCTCTGTCTTTCTGTCTCTCTCTCTGTCTTTCTGTCTCTCTCTCTGTCTTTCTGTCTCTCTCTCTCTGTCTTTCTGTCTCTCTCTCTGTCTTTCTGTCTCTCTCTCTGTCTTTCTGTCTCTCTCTCTGTCTTTCTGTCTCTCTCTCTGTCTTTCTGTCTCTCTCTTTGTCTCTGTCTGTCCCTGTCTGTGTTTCTCAGGTGCTGTAAAGGTTACTCCAGCACACGACCACACTGACTTCCTGCTTTCCCAGCGGCACTCTCTTCCTCGCCTCACTGTGATTGGCGGAGATGGCACAATGACCCCTCTCTGTGGCCAATGGCTGGAGGTACACTATCTCATCCAGAGATTGTTGTTGTCAGTTTCTGTTCTGTCTGTCTGTTATCTAATATCTGAGAGGTATCTAATCTTTCCCTCCATCACACTGTTCTCCTCAGGGAGTGAAGCGTTTTGATGCCAGAGAACAAGTGATGGATGCACTGACAGAGAAGATGCTGTTCAGAGGAAAAAGGGATCATGCCATGTCTTTACCTGTCTGCAGGTAGAGGGAGATATTCACTGAGTCTATACATGTCTGTTCCCTCGCTCTTGAGACAGAAATGGTGTTCCAATCACATAATGTAGTGTCCTAATAATGTAGTGCCCTAATAATGTAGTGCCCTAATAATGTAGTGCCCTAATAATGTAGTGCCCTAATAATGTAGTGCCCTAATAATGTAGTGTCCTAATAATGTAGTGTCCTAATAATGTAGTGCCCTAATAATGTAGTGCCCTAATAATGTAGTGCCCTAATAATGTAGTGCCCTAATAATGTAGTGTCCTAATAATGGTGTGCCCTAATAATGTAGTGCCCTAATAATGTAGTGCCCTAATAATGTAGTGCCCTAATAATGTAGTGTCCTAATAATGTAGTGCCCTAATAATGTAGTGCCCTAATAATGTAGTGCCTTAATAATGTAGTGCCCTAATAATGTAGTGCCCTAATAATGTAGTGCCCTAATAATGTAGTGCCCTAATAAACCAAACCCAGATTATGGGATAAGTAAAAACATGATTATTTGGCAGTGAAAGACAATATGTATAAAGTGAAATACAGGACAGATAGGTTTTCCACAGAGGAGAGTAAATAAATCAGCACATTCAGAAGTGCTGGCCAAAAGGAATCATTTCTATCAGTTATCCCAGAACCAGTTTTGATTTAATCAGTTATATGTGTACAGATGAGATATGGGTTATATGTAGGTTACCTGCTGTTCATCAGGAATGTCCATCTCCTGCAAGTTCACACAGAACTCCAATCAGTTACCCAACATGAACTGAATAACAGAACAGATAACACGTCATGGTAACGCGTCATGGTAACGCGTCATGGTAACACGTCATGGTAACACCGTCAGGGTAACGCGTCAGGGTAACGCCGTCAGGGTAACGCGTCAGGGTAACGCCGTCAGGGTAACGCCGTCATGGTAACGCCGTCAGGGTAACGCCGTCAGGGTAACGCGTCATGGTAACGCCGTCAGGGTAACGCCGTCATGGTAACGCCGTCAGGGTAACGCCGTCAGGGTAACGCGTCATGGTAACGCCGTCAGGGTAACGCGTCAGGGTAACGCCATCAGGGTAACGCCGTCAGGGTAACGCCGTCAGGGTAACGCCGTCATGGTAACGCCGTCATGGTAACGCCGTCAGTTTAACGCCGTCAGTTTAACGCCGTCAGGGTAACGCCGTCAGGGTAACGCCGTCAGGGTAACGCCGTCAGGGTAACGCCGTCATGGTAACGCCGTCAGTTTAACGCCGTCAGGGTAACGCCATCAGGGTAACGCCGTCAGTTTAACGCCGTCAGTTTAACGCCGTCAGGGTAACGCCGTCAGGGTAACGCCGTCAGGGTAACGCCGTCAGGGTAACGCCGTCAGGGTAACGCGTCATGGTAACGCCGTCATGGTAACGCCGTCAGGGTAACGCCGTCAGGGTAACGCCGTCAGGGTAACGCGTCATGGTAACGCCGTCAGGGTAACGCCGTCATGGTAACGCCGTCAGGGTAACGCCGTCAGGGTAACGCCGTCATGGTAACGCCGTCAGGGTAACGCGTCAGGGTAACGCCATCAGGGTAACGCCGTCAGGCTAACGCCGTCATGGTAACGCCGTCAGGGTAACGCGTCAGGATCGTCAGCATCTTGTTTACCATCCTACTGACCTCATCATAGAGTAAAGGCCACACCCAGTTGCCATGGTAAAGCTATTTTGTCTTACTCTGCTAAATATTTCTCTTGTCCTCTTTCCCCTTCCTGTGTGTCAGTCGCTCTGGGG
>NC_138317.1:40122500-40215000 GCF_965601325.2 Salmo salar
ACAGGAAGTGACCTCATCTTCTTCTGGGTGGCCAGGATGGTGATGCTTGGCACAGAACTGACTGGGCAGCTGCCCTTCAAACAGGTAGCTAACATCCTGTCCCTTCAAACAGGTAGATAACATCCTGTCCCTTCAAACAGGTAGATAACATCCTGTCCCTTCAAACAGGTAGCTAACATCCTGTCCCTTCAAACAGGTAGCTAACATCCTGTCCCTTCAAACAGGTAGCTAACATCCTGTCCCTTCAAACAGGTAGCTAACATCCTGTCCCTTCAAACAGGTAGCTAACATCCTGTCCCTTCAAACAGGTAGCTAACATCCTGTCCCTTCAAACAGGTAGATAACACCCTGTCCCTTCAAACAGGTAGATAACACCCTGTCCCTTCAAACAGGTAGATAACACCCTGTCCCTTCAAACAGGTAGATAACACCCTGTCCCTTCAAACAGGTAGATAACACCCTGTCCCTTCAAACAGGTAGATAACACCCTGTCCCTTCAAACAGGTAGATAACACCCTGTCCCTTCAAACAGGTAGATAACACCCTGTCCCTTCAAACAGGTAGATAACACCCTGTCCCTTCAAACAGGTAGATAACACCCTGTCCCTTCAAACAGGTAGATAACACCCTGTCCCTTCAAACAGGTAGATAACACCCTGTCCCTTCAAACAGGTAGATAACACCCTGTCCCTTCAAACAGGTAGATAACACCCTGTCCCTTCAAACAGGTAGATAACACCCTGTCCCTTCAAACAGGTAGATAACACCCTGTCCCTTCAAACAGGTAGATAACACCCTGTCCCTTCAAACAGGTAGATAACACCCTGTCCCTTCAAACAGGTAGATAACATCCTGTCCCTTCAAACAGGTAGATAACACCATGTCCCTTCAAACAGGTAGCTAACATCCTGTCCCTTCAAACAGGTAGATAACACCCTGTCCCTTCAAACAGGTAGATAACATCCTGTCCCTTCAAACAGGTAGCTAACATCCTGTCCCTTCAAACAGGTAGCTAACATCCTGTCCCTTCAAACAGGTAGATAACACCCTGTCCCTTCAAACAGGTAGCTAACATCCTGTCCCTTCCAACAGGTCGATAACACCCTGTCCCTTCAAACAGGTAGATAACACCCTGTCCCTTCAAACAGGTAGCTAACATCCTGTCCCTTCAAACAGGTAGATAACACCCTGTCCCTTCAAACAGGTAGCTAACATCCTGTCCCTTCAAACAGGTAGATAACACCCTGTCCCTTCAAACAGGTAGATAACACCCTGTCCCTTCAAACAGGTAGATAACATCCTGTCCCTTCAAACAGGTAGATAACACCCTGTCCCTTCAAACAGGTAGCTAACATCCTGTCCCTTCAAACAGGTAGATAACACCCTGTCCCTTCAAACAGGTAGATAACATCCTGTCCCTTCAAACAGGTAGCTAACATCCTGTCCCTTCAAACAGGTAGCTAACATCCTGTCCCTTCAAACAGGTAGATAACACCCTGTCCCTTCAAACAGGTAGCTAACATCCTGTCCCTTCAAACAGGTAGATAACACCCTGTCCCTTCAAACAGGTAGCTAACATCCTGTCCCTTCAAACAGGTAGCTAACATCCTGTCCCTTCAAACAGGTAGATAACACCCTGTCCCTTCAAACAGGTAGCTAACATCCTGTCCCTTCAAACAGGTAGCTAACATCCTGTCCCTTCAAACAGGTAGCTAACACCCTGTCCCTTCAAACAGGTAGATAACACCCTGTCCCTTCAAACAGGTAGATAACACCCTGTCCCTTCAAACAGGTAGATAACACCCTGTCCCTTCAAACAGGTAGCTAACACCCTGTCCCTTCAAACAGGTAGCTAACATCCTGTCCCTTCAAACAGGTAGCTAACATCCTGTCCCTTCAAACAGGTAGATAACACCCTGTCCCTTCAAACAGGTAGATAACACCCTGTCCCTTCAAACAGGTAGATAACACCCTGTCCCTTCAAACAGGTAGATAACACCCTGTCCCTTCAAACAGGTAGCTAACATCCTGTCCCTTCAAACAGGTAGCTAACATCCTGTCCCTTCAAACAGGTAGATAACACCCTGTCCCTTCAAACAGGTAGCTAACATCCTGTCCCTTCAAACAGGTAGCTAACATCCTGTCCCTTCAAACAGGTAGCTAACACCCTGTCCCTTCAAACAGGTAGATAACACCCTGTCCCTTCAAACAGGTAGATAACACCCTGTCCCTTCAAACAGGTAGCTAACACCCTGTCCCTTCAAACAGGTAGCTAACACCCTGTCCCTTCAAACAGGTAGCTAACATCCTGTCCCTTCAAACAGGTAGCTAACATCCTGTCCCTTCAAACAGGTAGATAACACCCTGTCCCTTCAAACAGGTAGATAACATCCTGTCCCTTCAAACAGGTAGATAACACCCTGTCCCTTCAAACAGGTAGATAACACCCTGTCCCTTCAAACAGGTAGCTAACATCCTGTCCCTTCAAACAGGTAGCTAACATCCTGTCCCTTCAAACAGGTAGATAACATCCTGTCCCTTCAAACAGGTAGATAACATCCTGTCCCTTCAAACAGGTAGATAACACCCTGTCCCTTCAAACAGGTAGATAACACCCTGTCCCTTCAAACAGGTAGATAACACCCTGTCCCTTCAAACAGGTAGATAACACCCTGTCCCTTCAAACAGGTAGATAACACCCTGTCCCTTCAAACAGGTAGATAACACCCTGTCCCTTCAAACAGGTAGATAACACCCTGTCCCTTCAAACAGGTAGCTAACATCCTGTCCCTTCAAACAGGTAGATAACATCCTGTCCCTTCAAACAGGTAGATAACACCCTGTCCCTTCAAACAGGTAGCTAACATCCTGTCCCTTCAAACAGGTAGCTAACATCCTGTCCCTTCAAACAGGTAGATAACACCCTGTCCCTTCAAACAGGTAGATAACACCCTGTCCCTTCAAACAGGTAGCTAACATCCTGTCCCTTCAAACAGGTAGATAACATCCTGTCCCTTCAAACAGGTAGATAACATCCTGTCCCTTCAAACAGGTAGATAACACCCTGTCCCTTCAAACAGGTAGATAACACCCTGTCCCTTCAAACAGGTAGATAACACCCTGTCCCTTCAAACAGGTAGATAACATCCTGTCCCTTCAAACAGGTAGATAACACCCTGTCCCTTCAAACAGGTAGATAACACCCTGTCCCTTCAAACAGGTAGATAACACCCTGTCCCTTCAAACAGGTAGATAACACCCTGTCCCTTCAAACAGGTAGATAACACCCTGTCCCTTCAAACAGGTAGATAACACCCTGTCGAACTGCATAAACGACAACGGGGTCTGATATTAGCGACAACGGGGTCTGATATTAACGACAACGGGGTCTGATATTAGCGACAACGGGGTCTGATATTAGCGACAACGGGGTCTGATATTAACGACAACGGGGTCTGATATTAACGACAACGGGGTCTGATATTAACGACCACGGGGCCTGATATTAACAGTGTCTGATAAAGTATAAATTACAGCCTTTATTCTTACTCTCTCTGTCTCCCTCCCCATCTCTCTATTTCTCTCTCCCTCCCTCTTTTGTTCTCTCTCTCTCTCTTTCCCAGGTGCTCCTCCACTCTCTGGTGAGGGATAAGCATGGCAGGAAGATGAGCAAATCTCTGGGCAATGTCATCGACCCTTTAGATGTTATCTCTGGCATCTCTCTGGAGGTACACACACACAGTCAGGCCTGTCCAGCCTGTCTGGCCGGGAGACAGAGGACTTGTTAGGAGTAACATGGTCAGGCCTGTCCAGCCTGTCTGGCCGGGAGACAGAGGACTTGTTAGGAGTAACACGGTCAGGCCTGTCCAGCCTGTCTGGCCGGGAGACAGAGGACTTGTTAGGAGTAACACGGTCAGGCCTGTCCAGCCTGTCTGGCCGGGAGACAGAGGACTTGTTAGGAGTAACACGGTCAGGCCTGTCCAGCCTGTCTGGCCGGGAGACAGAGGACTTGTTAGGAGTAACATGGTCAGGCCTGTCCAGCCTGTCTGGCCGGGAGACAGAGGACTTGTTAGGAGTAACACGGTCAGGCCTGTCCAGCCTGTCTGGCCGGGAGACAGAGGACTTGTTAGGAGTAACATGGTCAGGCCTGTCCAGCCTGTCTGGCCGGGAGACAGAGGACTTGTTAGGAGTAACATGGTCAGGCCTGTCCAGCCTGTCTGGCCGGGAGACAGAGGACTTGTTAGGAGTAACACGGTCAGGCCTGTCCAGCCTGTCTGGCCGGGAGACAGAGGACTTGTTAGGAGTAACATGGTCAGGCCTGTCCAGCCTGTCTGGCCGGGAGACAGAGGACTTGTTAGGAGTAACATGGTCAGGCCTGTCCAGCCTGTCTGGCCGGGAGACAGAGGACTTGTTAGGAGTAACATGGTCAGGCCTGTCCAGCCTGTCTGGCCGGGAGACAGAGGACTTGTTAGGAGTAACGACATCTATTAGAACGCTAAATAATGGTGGTGCTGGAAGGACATTACTCCCACAGAATTGATAATCTTGTTCTGGGCTGTAAAAACAACAGAGAGAGAGAGAAGGGTGAGCAGAGAAGGGTGAGCAGAGAAGAGGATGTCTTGCTGCAGTGGAAATATGCTCTTGGCAATCTGCCCTGTAGTGGAGCTCTCCCATTCTAATATTTTACCTAGCATGATTAAAAAGTCATGACATATTACAACAGCTCACTGTCCTCTTTCTCTCCTACTATTTATGTCTTCTCTCTCCTATCTCTCGCTCTCTCCCACTATGTATGTCTTCTCTCTCCTATCTCTCTCTCTCTCCCACTATGTATGTCTTCTCTCTCCTATCTCTCTCTCTCTCCCACTATGTATGTCTTCTCTCTCCTATCTCTCGCTCTCTCCCACTATGTATGTCTTCTCTCTCCTATCTCTCTCTCTCTCCCACTATGTATGTCTGCTCTCTCCCACTATGTATGTCTTCTCTCTCCTATCTCTCTCTCTCTCCCACTATGTATGTCTTCTCTCTCCTATCTCTCGCTCTCTCCCACTATGTATGTCTGCTCTCTCCCACTATGTATGTCTTCTCTCTCCTATCTCTCGCTCTCTCCCACTATGTATGTCTTCTCTCTCCTATCTCTCTCTCTCTCCCACTATGTATGTCTTCTCTCTCCTATCTCTCTCTCTCTCCCACTATGTATGTCTTCTCTCTCCTATCTCTCGCTCTCTCCCACTATGTATGTCTTCTCTCTCCTATCTCTCTCTCTCTCCCACTATGTATGTCTTCTCTCTCCTATCTCTCGCTCTCTCCCACTATGTATGTCTTCTCTCTCCTATCTCTCGCTCTCTCCCACTATGTATGTCTTCTCTCTCCTATCTCTCTCTCTCTCCCACTATGTATGTCTTCTCTCTCCTATCTCTCTCTCTCTCCCACTATGTATGTCTTCTCTCTCCTATCTCTCGCTCTCTCCCACTATGTATGTCTTCTCTCTCCTATCTCTCGCTCTCTCCCACTATGTATGTCTTCTCTCTCCTATCTCTCTCTCTCTCCCACTATGTATGTCTTCTCTCTCCTATCTCTCGCTCTCTCCCACTATGTATGTCTTCTCTCTCCTATCTCTCTCTCTCTCCCACTATGTATGTCTTCTCTCTCCTATCTCTCTCTCTCTCCCACTATGTATGTCTTCTCTCTCCTATCTCTCTCTCTCTCCCACTATGTATGTCTTCTCTCTCCTATCTCTCTCTCTCTCCCACTATGTATGTCTTCTCTCTCCTATCTCTCGCTCTCTCCCACTATGTATGTCTTCTCTCTCCTATCTCTCGCTCTCTCCCACTATGTATGTCTTCTCTCTCCTATCTCTCTCTCTCTCCCACTATGTATGTCTTCTCTCTCCTATCTCTCTCTCTCTCCCACTATGTATGTCTTCTCTCTCCTATCTCTCTCTCTCTCCCACTATGTATGTCTTCTCTCTCCTATCTCTCTCTCTCTCCCACTATGTATGTCTTCTCTCTCCTATCTCTCTCTCTCTCCCACTATTTGTCTTCTCTCTCCTATCTCTCTCTCTTTCTCTCTCAAATTTAATTTAAGGGGCTTTATTGGCATGGGAAACATGTTTACATTCCCAAAGCAAGTCGAGTAAATAATAAACAAAAGTGAAGTAAACAAAATATGAACAGTAAACTTTACACTTCAAAAGAATAGACATTTCAAATGTCATATTATGTCTTTATACAGTGTTGTAACGATGTGCAAATAGTTATTAAAGTACAAAAGGGAAAATAAATCAACATAAATATGGGTTGTATTTACAATGGTGTTTGTTCTTCACTGGTTGACCTTTTCTTGTGGCAACAGGTCACATATCTTGCTGCTGTGATGACACACTGTGGTATTTCACCCAGTAGATACGGGAGTTTATCAAAATTGGATTTGTTTTTGAATTCTTTGTGGGTCTGTGTTATCTGAGGGAAATATGTGTCTCTAATATGGTCATACATTTGGCAGGAGGTTAGGAAGTGCAGCTCAGTTTCCACCTCATTTTGTGGGCAGTGTGCACATAGCCTGTCTTCTCTTGAGAGCCAGGTCTGCCTACGGCGGCCTTTCTCAATAGCAAGGCTATGCTCACTGAGTCTGTACATAGTCAAAGCTTTCCTTACGTTTGGGTCAGTCACAGTGGTTAGGTATTCTGCCACTGTGTACTCTCTGTTTAGGGACAAATAGCATTCTAGTTTGCTCTGTTTTTTGTTAATTCTTTCCAAAGTGTCAAGTAATTATCTTTTTGTTTTCTCATGATTTGGTTGGGTCTAATTGTGTTGCTGTCCTGGGGCTCTGTGGGGTCTGTTTGTGTTTGTGAACAGAGCCCCAGGACCAGCTTGCTTAGGGGACTCTTCTCCAGGTTCATCTCTCTGTAGGTGATGGCTTTGTTATGGAAGGTTTGGGAATCACTTCCTTTTAGGTGGTTGTAGAATTTAACGGCTCTTTTCCTGGTTTTCATAATTAGCAGGTATCATCCTAATTCTGATCTGCATGCATTATTTGGTGTTTTACGTTGTACACAGAGGATATTTTGGCAGATTTCTGCATGCAGAGTCTCAATTTTGGTGTTTGTCCCATTTTGTGAATTCTTGGTTGGTGAGCGGAGCCCAGACCTCACAACCAAAAAGGGCAATGGGTTCTATAACTGATTCAGGTATTTTTATCCAGATCCTAATTGGTATGTCAAATGTTATGATCCTTTTGATGGCAAAGAAGGCCCTTCTTGCCTTGTCTCTCAGCTCGTTCACAGCTTTGTGGAAGTTACCTGTGGTGCTGATGTTTAGGCCGAGGTATGTATAGTTATTTGTGCTGTAGGGCAACGGTGTCTAGATGGAATTTGTATTTGTGGTCATGGCAACTGGACCTTTTTTGAAACAGCATTGTTTTTGTCTCACTGAGATTTACTGTCAGGGCCCAGGTCTGACAGATTCTGTGCAGAAGATCTAGGTGCTGCTGTAGGCCCTCCTTGGTTGGTGACAGAAGCACCAGATCATCATCAAACTGTAGACATTTGATAGATTCTAGTAGGGTGAGGCCGGGTGCTGCAGACTGTTCTAGTGCCCTCGCCAATTCGTTGATATATATGTTGAAGAGGGTGTGGATTAAGCTGCATCCCTGTCTCACCCTACAGCCCTGTGGAAAGAAATGTGTGTGTGTTTTTTGCCAGTTTAAACCACACATTTGTTCTCTCTCTCTCTCTCCTCCCCCTCAGAGGCTCCAAGAGAAAGTGAAGGAGGGCAACCTTGACCCTCGTGAGAGCATGGTTGCCATGGAAGCGCAGGTCAGTCAGTTGCCCACCGCCGTCCCTCGACTCCCTCCTCTCAGTCATTTGTGGTAGTTCCGTCTGAGTGGGCATGTTCATTTACTTCATCTGTGCTCTCTCCCTGACTGTGTCCCAAATGGCACCCTATTCCACATGACCAAAGACCTAAAGTAGTGTGCTGAATATGGACTAGGGTGCCATTTTGGGATACAGCCCCTGACTCCTGTCTCTCTGTCCCCTGTGGCGTCCAGAGGAAAGACTTCCCTAAGGGGATCCCAGAGTGTGGTACTGACGCGCTCCGCTTCGCTCTCTGCTCTCACAAGGCCCAGGGTGAGTGACTGCTCTTACAAGGCCCAGGGTGAGTGACTCTGTTCTCACAAGGCCCAGGGTGAGTGACTCTGCTCTTACAAGGCCCAGGGTGAGTGACTCTGCTCTTACAAGGCCCAGGGTGAGTGACTCTGCTCTTACAAGGCCCAGGGTGAGTGACTCTGCTCTTACAAGGCCCAGGGTGAGTGACTCTGCTCTTACAAGGCCCAGGGTGAGTGACTCTGTTCTCACAAGGCCCAGGGTGAGTCACTGTTCTTACAAGGCCCAGGGTGAGTGACTCTGCTCTTACAAGGCCCAGGGTGAGTGACTCTGCTCTTACAAGGCCCAGGGTGAGTGACTCTGCTCTTACAAGGCCCAGGGTGAGTGACTCTGCTCTTACAAGGCCCAGGGTGAGTGACTCTGTTCTCACAAGGCCCAGGGTGAGTGACTGCTCTTACAAGGCCCAGGGTGAGTGACTGTTCTTACAAGGCCCAGGGTGAGTGACTGTTCTTACAAGGCCCAGGGTGAGTGACTCTGCTCTTACAAGGCCCAGGGTGAGTGACTCTTTTCTTACAAGGCCCAGGGTGAGTGACTCTTTTCTTACAAGGCCCAGGGTGAGTGACTCTTTTCTTACAAGGCCCAGGGTGAGTGACTCTGTTCTTACAAGGCCCAGGGTGAGTGACTCTGTTCTTACAAGGCCCAGGGTGAGTGACTCTGTTCTCACAAGGCCCAGGGTGAGTGACTCTGTTCTCACAAGGCCCAGGGTGAGTGACTCTGCTCTTACAAGGCCCAGGGTGAGTGACTCTGCTCTTACAAGGCCCAGGGTGAGTGACTCTGTTCTTACAAGGCCCAGGGTGAGTGACTCTGTTCTCACAAGGCCCAGGGTGAGTGACTCTGTTCTCACAAGGCCCAGGGTGAGTGACTCTGCTCTTACAAGGCCCAGGGTGAGTGACTCTGCTCTTACAAGGCCCAGCGTGAGTGACTCTGCTCTTACAAGGCCCAGGGTGAGTGACTCTGCTCTTACAAGGCCCAGGGTGAGTGACTCTGTTCTCACAAGGCCCAGGGTGAGTCACTGTTCTTACAAGGCCCAGGGTGAGTGACTCTGCTCTTACAAGGCCCAGGGTGAGTGACTCTGCTCTTACAAGGCCCAGGGTGAGTGACTGTTCTTACAAGGCCCAGGGTGAGTGACTGTTCTCACAAGGCCCAGGGTGAGTGACTCTGTTCTTACAAGGCCCAGGATGAGTGACTGCTCTTACAAGGCCCAGGATGAGTGACTGCTCTTACAAGGCCCAGGGTGAGTGACTCTGTTCTTACAAGGCCCAGGGTGAGTGACTCTGTTCTTACAAGGCCCAGGGTGAGTGACTCTGTTCTTACAAGGCCAAGGGTGAGTGACTCTGTTCTTACAAGGCCCAGGGTGAGTGACTCTGTTCTTACAAGGCCCAGGGTGAGTGACTCTGTTCTTACAAGGCCCAGGGTGAGTGACTCTGTTCTCACAAGGCCCAGGGTGAGTGACTCTGTTCTTACAAGGCCCAGGGTGAGTGACTGTTCTCACAAGGCCCAGGGTGAGTGACTGTTCTCACAAGGCCCAGGGTGAGTGACTCTGTTCTCACAAGGCCCAGGGTGAGTGACTCTGTTCTCACAAGGCCCAGGGTGAGTGACTCTGTTCTCACAAGGCCCAGGGTGAGTGACTCTGTTCTCACAAGGCCCAGGGTGAGTGACTCTGTTCTCACAAGGCCCAGGGTGAGTGACTCTGTTCTCACAAGGCCCAGGGTGAGTGACTGTTCTCACAAGGCCCAGGGTGAGTGACTGTTCTCACAAGGCCCAGGGTGAGTGACTCGATTCTTACAAGGCCCAGGGTGAGTGACTCTGTTCTCACAAGGCCCAGGGTGAGTGACTCTGCTCTTACAAGGCCCAGGGTGAGTGACTGTTCTCACAAGGCCCAGGGTGAGTGACTGTTCTTACAAGGCCCAGGGTGAGTGACTCTGCTCTCACAAGGCCCAGGGTGAGTGACTCTGCTCTCACAAGGCCCAGGGTGAGTGACTCTGCTCTTACAAGGCCCAGGGTGAGTGACTCTGTTCTTACAAGGCCCAGGGTGAGTGACTCTGTTCTTACAAGGCCCAGGGTGAGTGACTCTGTTCTCACAAGGCCCAGGGTGAGTGACTCCCTGAGTCTCCCTCACTTCAGGTGTTTTATCTGATGAAAGAGGTCTATTTATCAAACTCCAGGTCTCTTTGTAGTTTTTCCTCTTGAGAATAGCCCAGGTAGTCTTCCAAAGTTCTGACACAAAAAAACTGTTTGTTTCCATAGCTACAATATCACTGTCTCTGTCTGTCTGTCTGTCTGTCTGTCTGTCTGTCTGTCTGTCTGTCTGTCTGTCTGTCTGTCTGTCTGTCTGTCTGTCTGTCTGTCTGTCTGTCTGTCTGTCTGTCTGTCTGTCTGTCTGTCTGTCTGTCTGTCTGTCTGTCTGTCTGTCTGTCTGTCTGTCTGTCTGTCTGTCTGTCTGTCTGTCTGTCTGTCTGTCTGTCTGTCTGTCTGTCTCATGCTCTGTCTGTCTGTCTGTCTCATGCTCTGTCTGTCTGTCTGTCTGTCTGTCTGTCTGTCTGTCTCATGCTCTGTCTGTCTGTCTGTCTCATGCTCTGTCTGTCTGTCTGTCTCATGCTCTGTCTGTCTGTCTGTCTGTCTGTCTGTCTGTCTGTCTCTCTCTCTGTCCGTCCATCAGGTGAGGACATCAGTCTGTCCGTGTCCCAGGTGCTGAGCTGTAGACACTTCTGTAACAAGATGTGGCAGACAGTGAGATTCATGCTGGGTGTACTGGAGGACAGAGGGGCTGAACTGGGAACACTGGAACAGGTAATGGATTCATACTGTAGTGGAACACCAACAGACATGACAATATTATATCCATGTCACATTTTCACTTCGTCCTGCGTTAACGTCACTGGGAGACTAAAGGGAAAATGTGGGAAGTTAGGATTCTCCCCATAATAATCACTGATCACTGATTTTCCAGTCATTTAAATACCTTAATTCCTGTTTGTTATAAACTAGGTTTCCATCCAGTAGTTGAGGGGCATAAAGATGGCGGCCAATGTGCACTTAACACAAATTCCTGGTTTTGCTAGTTCTCTCCGTATAGTACATTTCTCTCCGTTATATTTTTTTCGTAAGGTCATTAGCAGAGTATACATGATCCCTGTTTTTAGCTTCCAGACGCCGGAAATGAGAAGAAAAAAAAAACCTGTAGATTGTGCTGATTTTATTGGCACATTGAACCATGTCGCATGCCGTAGTTTAAACAGTCAGCGGGTAGTGCTTTAAACAATTACGTCATATCTTAATTCTGCCATTTTTATGCACTTTCGCCATTGGCCGACGGATTTTCATGCGTATATTCTAAAATCCGCATAAAATCAGTGTGCTTATTTTCCCAGCAGAAATGTGTTTCCATAAAATGGACTTGTTGCAGATAACAGGCTGTGATGACGTAGAGCACATACAAATACCTTAGATTCCCATGTAACGAATAAAAAATACAAGTTAAATGGCTTTCCATCTCGTTTATAACTCTTCTGATCATTCTGTCCCAAAACAAATGACCCACTCTGGTCTTGGCACGCGCTCTCTAGCCAACAGCTCACAGATACAGGCTCCCTACATAATGACATTATTATGGACAAAAGAGAAGGATTACTTTTATTGTCGAAAGGCAGGCAAGCATCGACTCATCACGTCATCGTAAGTTATTTCATCTGTAGCCTAGTAAACTGCATGTTTTCCCGAGTCGTAGTGGGAGGACCACACACACACCATATCATCGTGTGACTACAGGTTTACTTTGATGTGATGGTTATGATATCAATATTTACACATAAAAGGAATTTCTACCGCCATTTCTTCCATTGTTCATTTTATAGATGCAAAAAGATCCCACGTTGTTTAGTGTATTTCGTTTTGTTTTGTTGGAAAGTTTGTTCTGTTTCCATTAGGCCTGTTGTGACATTTTTACTGGCATAAAAAGGTGGGATGGAAACCTGGTTATAGCTGGAAATATATATTGTAAATATGACTCTCTCTCGGTCTCTTCCTCTCTTTCTGTCCAGACCTCTCCTCTGAACAGTATGGACCAGTGGGTTTGTTCTAGACTCTATAGCACTGTGCTCCAGTGTGAGCAGGGCTTTGAGAGATATGAACTCCACTCTGTTACTGCTGCCCTGCACTCCTTCTGGCTGCACAGCCTCTGTGACATCTACCTGGTGAGGAGAATCTGTCATGGACTGTAGTTTAGTAACGGACATCAACGACTGGAGAGAAACGCTCTGTCTTCTCTCTGTTGTCTTCCCCCGATCTCTACAACTCTTTCTATTTAACTTCCTCTCTCTCTCTCTCTCTCTCTCTCTCTCTCTCTCTCTGTGTGGTGTAGGAGTGCATCAAGCCAGTGCTGAGCCAGGACTCTGGCGCCGGGGCGTTGGGTCAGATCGACACAGTGCACACTGGGAGAGGTAGCCAGAGAGAGAAGCAGGTGGTCAGGGCTGTTCTCTACCACTGTGTGTGTGTGTCTCTGGCCCTCCTCTCTCCCTTCATGCCCTTCCTCACTGAGGAGCTGTGGCAGAGGCTCTACCTTCTCAGGGGAGAGGGTGGTGGTAGGTCCGTGGCTAGCTTGTGTCTACAGCCATACCCACAGTCTTCACAACTGGTAAGAGAGTAGTAGGGGGGAAAGGGGGGTCCTAAGTCAGTTGCACAACTGAAATGTGTAGTAAAATCAGCAAAAAAAGAAACGTCCTCTCACTGTCAACTGCGTGTATTTTCAGCGAACTAAACATGTGCAAATATTTGTATGAACACAACAAGATTCAACAACTGAGACATAAACTGAACAAATTCCACAGACATGTGACGAACAGAAATGGAATAATGTGTCCCTGAACAAAGGGGGGGGGGTCTAAATCAAAGTAACAGTCAGTATCTGGTGTGGCCACCAGCTGCATTAAGTACTGCAGTGCATCTCCTCCTCATGGACTGCACCAGATTTGACAGTTCTTGCTGTGAGATGTTACCTTACTCTTCCACCAAGGCACCTGCAAGTTCCCGGACATTTCTGGGGGGGAATGGCCCAAGCTCTCACCCTCCGATCCAACAGGTCCCAGACGTGCTCAATGGGATTGAGATCCGGGCTCTTCGTTGGCCATGGCAGAACACTGACATTCCTGTCTTGCAGGAAATCATGCACAGAACGAGCAGTATGGCTGGTGGCATTGTCATGCTGGAGGGTCATGTCAGGATGAGCCTGCAGGAAGTGTACCACATGAGGGAGGAGGATGTCTTCCCTGTAACGCACAGCGTTGAGATTGCCTGCAATGACAACAAGCTCAGTCCGATGATGCTGTGACACACCGCCCCAGACCATGACGGACCATCCACCTCCAAATCGATCCCGCTCCAGAGTACAGGCCTCGTTGTAACGCTCATTCCTTCGACGATAAACACAAATCCGACCATCACCCCTGGTGAGACAAAACCGCGACTCGTCAGTGAAGAGCACGTTTTGCCAGTCCTGTCTGGTCCAGCGACGGTGGGGTTGTGCCCATAGGCGACGTTGTTGCCGGTGATGTCTGGTGAGGACCTGCCTTACAACAGGCCTACAAGCCCTCAGTCCAGCCTCTCTCAGCCTTTTGCGGACAGTCTGAGCACTGATGGAGGGATTGTGCATTCCTGGTGTAACTTGGGCAGTTGTTGTTGCCATCCTGTACCTGTCCCACAGGTGTGATGTTCGGATGTACCGATCCTGTGCAAGTGTTACATGTGGTCTGCCACTGCGAGGACAATCAGCTGTACATCCTGTCTCCCTGTAGCGCTGTCTTAGGCGTGTCACAGTACGGCCATTGCAATTTATTGCCCTGACCACATCTGCAGTCCTCATGCCTCCTTGCAGCATGCCTAAGGCACGTTCACACAGATGAGCAGGGACCCTGGGCATCTTTCTTCTGGTGTTTTTCAGAGTCAGTAGAAAGGCCTCTTTAGTGTCCTACGTTTTCATAACTGTGACCTTAATTGCCTACCGTCTGTAAGCTGTTAGTGTCTTAACGACCGTTCCACAGGTGCATGTTCATTAATTGTTTATGGTTCATTGAACAAGCATGGGAAACAGTGTTTAAACCCTTTACAATGAAGATCTGTGAAGTTATTTGGATTTTTACGAATTATCTTTGAAAGACAGGGTCCTGAAAAAGGGACGTTTCTTTTTTTGCTGAGTTTATGTAGATATTAATACACACACACTCACTCTATACCCATTTATGTCCATACTGGTGTGGGGTTTATAGCATTTGTATAGCTATAAAACTACTGACTAGAAAGCTATAGACTTAATGAAATCCTGTTGGCTATAGAGTTGTGAGGATCATTCAACTTATGAGGCTTGGACACTTAGAAAAAAAGATTCTATCTAGAACCTAAAATGGTTCTTCGGCTGTCCCCATAGGAGAACCTTTGAAGAACCATTTTTGATTCCAGGTAGAACCCTCTGTGGAAAGGGTTTCTACCTGGAACAAAAAAGGGTTCTACCTGGAACAAAAAAGGGTTCTACCTGGAACAAAAAAGGGTTATCTTATGGGGACAGCTGGAGAACCCTTTTTTCTAAGAGTATACTATGGTAATGTCATTAGTGCTGAGAAACTAGTCACTTCTGTGGTTTTGGTTTCTCTTCTTCCTTGGTTTGTTTTACCTCTATCTCTCTCTCCCATCTATCTCTCTCCCTCTTGATATTTCTGCTCAACTTCCTGCCAGGCACACTGGCACTTCCCACAGGAGGAAGCAGACTTCACTCTGGTCCAGGAAGTGGTGAGAGTAGCCAGGTCCCTCAGGGCCCAGTGTGGCATGACCAAGGAGAAGCCTGACAGTAAGTCATTGTCACATCAATGTCACAACTTAACTCAACTGGATAGATAGATAAATGTTATGTCTGTTGGCCTGGTATTGGATAAGTTGTTGTCGCAAACACTTTACTTCATGGATCTCACAGATTTAGTAGTCGACCACACAGAGATTTGACAGATGAACTATAACGGAGCTTTAATGTGACCATTGCATGTTCTACAAGCTGAGTTGTATACTGGACAGAACCAGATCGAAATCTGATCTATGATATGTAGCATCCCTCTGGAAAAACTCATTCTGTCTTGTGAACATTATGATCGTCATGTAAACAGTGTTCTCCGTCTGAGCATTACAGTAGACTGTGTGTGTTAGTTCTAGATGAACCAGTGTATTCACCCTGGCAAGCCATTTGATTTAAACTGTACGTCATAACAGTGGTCATAATATTCTCATCAACATGACAAAGCTTTCTACAAATAAGGATAATGTTTCCTATCTGTTCTAGTTTAGGCTGGACAAAAAACCTGATTGAAATATGTTAAAGATATGGACCGTCTTTCTGACAGACTATTTAATGGCTTGATTCTCTTTAGAATGTATATGAATAATCTCATCATAATTATTATTATTAATCATAATCATGTATACTAATAAATGGCATTTCCTCTGTGTTCCAGTGTGGGCCGTGTGTTCGCCCAGCCAAGCCCAGATCCTGCTCCACTTTGGCCCTGCTGTACGGACCCTGGGCCGAATCACCAAGCTCCACCTCCACTGTCCTCAGGGGGCCGGCTCCCTGTCCTTCCCGTCGGCCCCCCCTCCCCCTAAAGGCAGTGCTGTGGGTGTGGTCGACCACTCCTGTCAGTTACACCTTAATGTTCAGGTAATCATCTGGTTCAGTGTAATCTCACAGATTTCTAGAAATGGTCAATTCTAATATGGTACTGAGTTGTTTGCCTTCTTCCAGGGCGGTGTGAATGTGAGCAAACTTAGTCTCCAGCTCTCCCAACGTAGAGAGAAGCTCCTCTCCAAACTGGAACAGTCCCTCTCTCGAACCCGTGTGCCAAACTACTTAGAGAAGGTTCCAGAGCGAGTGAGGGTAGAGACAGAGAACAAGGTAAGATATAAATACTGAAAAGTGGGTGCATGAAATGTGGCAAGGGTGTGTGTGTTTGTGAGATAAACGGGCCGATGACAGAATGCCTCACACACTCACTTGCCACCGTCTCCTGTGACCAACAGAATGAGCTATATGACATGTTGGGAGATCTCCCTGGACGATGAGACTTTTAACTCTCATAGTTAGCTCGTGTTATTGATCCTTGTCTTTGTAGTCATTGCTGA
Source organism: Salmo salar (assembly GCF_965601325.2). Taxonomy (NCBI): domain Eukaryota; kingdom Metazoa; phylum Chordata; class Actinopteri; order Salmoniformes; family Salmonidae; genus Salmo; species Salmo salar. The sequence continues at coordinate 40,138,819 of NC_138317.1, forward strand.
TGCTTGAGATGATAAAGTACTACTGTACTTGACTCTAGTGACGGACCTCTCAATATTAAATAGATTTACCATTTTAATTCAGGCATGGAAATCACGAGTTCGGTAGCTGAGCATGACATTTAGATAGTCCAGTATTTGCATACCGTAGAAAAAAAAACATGTGCATGATCTCACAATAACAACCTTTGTATTTGTCACGTGAGCAAACTTGCTTTCATCCTGTGATCTAATGTGGTGATGTAAACTGGAGCAAAATGGCCGACATACCAGCATGTCTACAGTTTACATCCAAAATGGCATCCTATTACCTCATAAGGCTCTGGTCAAAAGTAGTGCACTATATAGGATATAGGGTGCCATTTGGGACGTAAACCATTGATGATGTTCTTGAAAGAGCCGTTGCTTTGTGTTTCTGTTCAATTATCCGCCTTCATTCCTTCCCCCACAATGGAATGTATCCGTTTAGATCTCAGCCTTGGAGCAGGAGCTGAGGAACATTGAGGAGCAGCTGTCAGCACTACAGGGACCTCCGAAACACAACTCTGGTCAAAAGTAGTGTACTATGTAGGGTTTTTCACTAGTTCCCCACAGTCAAAGTTATATTTAAAAAATGCACATTTTTGTTTTCATTAATTTTTTTACGATAGCCAATTTATTTTAAGTTGGGGTTAGGCATAAGGTTAGCAGTGTGGTTAGGTTTAAAATCAGATTTTAAGAAGAGAAATGACCACTGTGAGGAATAGGACCCTGGTCTAAAGTAGTGCACAACGTAGGGAATAGGGTGCCATTTGAAACACAGTCAGTAACAGTGAGAGATGACCTCCCTCTACATGGACAACTTGACTGTCTGCAGTGTCTGTCTGCAGTGTCTGTCTGCAGGGCTTCAACTCTGGATCGGACATTGATTATATCAATCATGGACTACCAGGTTTTCTGCCATTGAACACCAAGAACTGCAGGCCCTGGAATAACTAGTGGTGGCCCTAACCCTAACTACAGTGGTGACCCTACCCCTAACTACAGTGGTGACCCTACCCCTAACTACAGTGGTGGCCCTACCCCTAACTACAGTGGTGACCCTACCCCTAACTACAGTGGTGACCCTACCCCTAACTACAGTGGTGACCCTACCCCTAACTACAGTGGTGGCCCTACCCCTAACTACAGTGGTGACCCTACCCCTAACTACAGTGGTGGCCCTTGCTTGGAGTCAAGCCATATAGGTATGAATGTAAAATAATACATTATTCAAATAATACCACTTGTCTGTCATCATAAAACGGCATACTCTATCCCAGGGTTCCCCAGCCGAATTTGGCCCGCTGGTGATTTTATTTGGCCCCCCAAGTTCTGAGCAAAAGTGTTTTCATTTTTTTTTTTTTATAAAAAAATTACATAAAAGGCTATAAAACACCAGAAAATCAGCTCCAAGTTATTTTAATTTTGGAAATGTGTTCCAAAGTATTCCCACATATAATAGAGAGATGCATGTTATTATATAAAAATATAAGCAAAGTTTGACATGATTGTTTTAGTCAAATATTACACCGAACAAAAAAATGTATGCAACATGTAAAGTGTTGGTCCCGTGTTTCATGAGCTGAAATAAAATATCCCCGAAATTTTCCATATGTATAAAAAGCATATTTCTCTCAAATTTTGTGCACAAATTGGTGAACTTACTAAATGAAATGAGAGGTTGACTGTGTGATATTAGGTTGCTTCTTGTGTAAATATTTTCTGTCTGGATTTTAATGATTTGTATTAGTGAGCATTTCTTTTTTGCCAAGATAATCCATCTGACAAGTGTGGCATATCAAGAAGCTGATTAAACAGCATGATCATTATACAGGTGCACCTTGTGCTGGGGACAATAAAAAGCCATTCTAAAATGTGCAGTTTTGTCACAACAATGCCACAGATGTCTCACATTTTGAAGGATCGTACAATTGGCATGCTGATTGCAGGAATGTCCACCAGAGCTGTTGCCAGAGAATTTAATGTTCCTTTCTCTACCATAAGCCCCATCCAACATCGTTTTAAAGAATTTTGGCAGTACGTCCAACCGGCCTCAGAACCGCAGACCACGTGTAACCACACCAGCCCAGGACCTCCACATCCGGCTTCTTCACCTGCAGGATCGTCTGAGACCAGCCACCCGGACAGCTGATGAAGCTATGGGTTTGCGCAACTGAAGAATTTCTGCACAAACTGTCAGAAGCCGTCTCAGGGAAGCTCATGTGCGTGCTTGTCGTCCTCACCAGGGTCTTGACCTGACTGCAGTTCAGCATCGTAACCAACTTCAGTTGGAAAATGCTCACCTTCGATGGCCACTGGTACGCTGGGAGAAGTGTGCTCTTCATGGTTGAATCACAGTTTCAACTTTGCCGGTCAGATCGCAGACGTATGGTGTTGTGTGAGCGAGCAGTTTGCTGATGTCAACGTTGTGAACAGAGTTTACCATGGTGGTGGTGGTGGTGAGGTTATGGTATGGGCAGGCATAAGCTAGGGACAATGAACACAATTGCAATTCATTGATGGCATTTTGAATGCACAGAGAAAGCGTGATGAAATAATCTGCTGCCATCACCTCATGTTTCAGCATGATAATCTATTAAACCTGTGTTTACCACAAACCTTATTTTCAGCGTTTATCCAAAAGCCCTTTCAAAAAAAAAAGCCTTTCATTTTCTCCATAGGCTTTTGTCCAATGAAACATGGTGGAGTTAGTGCCTACAAAAAGAAGCCATGTTTAACCAGTTAGAAGGTTGGAAGTTTCCTAGTTCCGACTAGCACATGAACGCGTGCTATTTGGAAGGGATCCCATGGCGCAGCGGGAAAACGTGGACGCGATTAGTCGAAAGTCTGCTGGGATAAATTTTTCACTGGGATTCTTATCTCCTTTTGTGAAAATCTCAGTCAAAGCTCCTTTCAATTAAATTCAAAGTGCTTTATTGGCATGTGAAAAATATGTTTACATTGCCAAAGCTGTATCTGTCTGTATCCCGATTTCCACTAGTTGCCACCGTAAAAATATGACATATAGTAAACATTCATGAAAACATAAATGTGCTTTTTTTGGTCTTCATTTAAGGTTAGGGTAAGGCATAAGCCAGCAGTGTGGTGAAAGTTAGGTTATACTCCCCTTGTCCTAAGGGTAAAAAATTACCCCCCTTCACTAAACCCCTAAAATAAAGCAGCTTAAAAATCACATATTATTAAGAAGATCAATAGTCTAAATGGGCGGGGTTTATGACTGTAGCAACTAGCGACGCCCCTGTATCCCTGACAACCGGATCCGGTTGTTGGCAACAACATCGCGACACTTCCGGAAATGTTTGGGAAACAGACCAGGCCAGGGTTTGAGAAGAGAACAATTTCTTCCTTAGTTGTTAATTTTCTCGAAATCTTAAAGGCATAACCTAGATTCGAGCCAATGTCTTAAGTAGATTAGCCTCCAACTCTGTTGAATTTGTTGCCGTTTTGAGCACCCAGGAAATGAGGTTATGGTATGGGCAGGCATAAACTAGGGACAATGAACATGTTATTACTCCAACTTAGTGAAAGTGATACACGTTTTCATTTTCGTCAAAAACAACTATCTCGAATGCGTGGCTTTGATTTGACGGCATGACCTTCAGACCCTGCCGTGTTTGAACGCATGGGGCTCAGCTAGCCCATTTCGCAATGGAATCCCCCAGTGTGATGGGCAGAAACTGCTTCTCCAATAGAAATCCCCCCCCATCTTCATAGGGAACAGATGAGTCATAGTGGGTAGAATAAGCAAGGAGGTGGGGCAGAGATAGGGAGATCCAATTGTCCCGTTGTAGAAAAGATCTGCATATTTCCATTATAATTCAATTCGACTTTGAACTCCTAAATAACGCGCTTTAAAAAAAAACTTAGACAAAGGGGGAAGTTTGGACTTTTATTAAGATTTATTTAACTAGGCAAGTCAGTTAAGAACAAATTCTTATTTTCAATGACGGCCTCGGAACAGTTAACTGCCTTGTTCAGATTTGTACATTGTCAGCTCGGAGACTCGAACTTGCAACCTTTCGGTTACTAGACCAACGCTCTAACCACTAGGCTACCCTGTCGCCACAAATCTTAGTCCACTATATTCATAACAGATTATAGTTTGGGAAACAGAACTGTATTGCGATCAAATGTTTCATCGATGAGAAAATGTGCATAATGTAGGATAAAATCCATCTTCTACCATATTTGGTAGTGAGTGGAAACGCCAAACGGATGCTTCATATTTATACATCCAGTGAAATCTGTCTCATTGTACTGTCTTTGGCCTACTTGCTTGCTGACCAGTCACAACAGGGGTGTATTCATTACGCCAATTATGTTACAAAACGTTCCGTTTACTTCAAAGTGAAAACATTTTCCAACGGGGAAAAAAAAAAAGGTAGGTCTCTCCCCGTTTTACTTTCTTGCTGTTTGGTTCTTACGATAAACGGTTTCCGTTGCAAGACGTAATGAATACACCCCAGATAGCAGGAGAAATTAATACACCCCAGATAGCAGGAAAAATGGCCAATTTCTCCGGAGCGCCACCGCCCTTATGACGGTTGTCAGGGCACTTTGTTGCTAGGGAAAATTGTACAGGAGATGAGGATGAAAGCGGAGGTTAGAAAGGATACAGGTTTTGTCAGATTTAACGTCAGGTGTGACTTTTCGCAGCAGGTTAGAATTTACGCAGCAGGTTAGGAGAATTAAGGTAAGGAAAAGGGTTAAAGTTAGCTAAATTTAAAAACAATAATACCATTTTGCTGTTCATTTGACAAAAGATGGATCCCTTCTAGCCATGACCAGGTTAAGGGGCTTGGCCTTGCTTAATGAGTCAATCCGGAAGTAGTATGGAGCGTGTAAAAATCAGTGGTGTCAAATGAAAAATACCGTCAAGAGCCAGTAAAACACATACTGGCTTGGACGGATTGGTAGGAGAACAGTGGTGAAAAGGACGATGCATAACGCAAGTCTCGGTGAATTCCTATGTTGATAAATAAATCAATTGAACACATCTAGCTAAATGTCGGATCCAAGTAAAAGGTGAGGAAATGTGGACTGGACATGCAGTGAGGCACTGACACCGGTGGGCAAGACGGAGAGGAATTAAAGTGAGAGTGAAGGCGATCAACTGAAACCATTTTTCGACATCCAAGCTGGCTTTCCAGATAGCAAGCAACACGTCCTACCCGGGCAAATTACAAAAGGTGAGGTGGAAATTGTACTCTTGCTTAGCTAACGTTAGCTGTCTGAAGCTAGCTTGATCAATTTGACTTGATTTACCTAGCCGGGAGCTAGGTCGTTATGGAACTAGCTAGCTAACATTTGATTTATGAAAAGCTCAATTGCTTGCTTGGCTAGCTAGGATGTAAACTAACTAACGTCATTACTATGGAGATGTTCAAGTATTGCAATTTCCAAACATTTAACTCAAATTGCAATGGTGTGCAGACAGTCTTGGTCATGCAACAAAATGGTAAAATAGTTGGGTAAGTTGGTCACAACGTTTGTTGTTCAAACTATTGTAGTCATTTTCTAATATTACATTGTTAATTTTGAAATTACATTCGCCAAGGTGCTGTGTAGTTGGCTAAAATGGCTCTTACAGGCAAACGAGAGTCGAACTACAATGTAGCTGTCAAAACAATAGTAGGGTTGTGACACGGATACAGTTCAGTTGTCTTGACTGGCTTCAACTTGCTTTTCTTAAAATACTGATGACCAGTTTTGTTTAGTAGGCAACTCTTCTCTAAGACACATATTTACTTTAATAACAAACCTGATTCCAGCTGGGCTAGTCTTTAGTTGACCTTCGACCTTGTAATTTTAGAGTTTTAACCTACCAGGTAGTTACACGTATCAGTGAGACAGAGGGAGGTTGGCGTTTCAAATGGCTCTGTTCGTGACGGTGAGCAACAACTCCCTGCTTTTCTCCCACCCCGTTAGTCATCTTTTAAACTTTCTGATGTGTTGAAAGAGATACTGGGAGAACTAGACAGCTCTGTTTCAGGTACCGTAGAACAATACTTTTTACACCCTTTGGCACCTCCTTTCAAACCTGACTTTCTGCTTTGGCTTTTGTGTAACTTGTCTCTTACAATGCTACCATAGATTGTCAAGTTACTGCCCTCCATCTTAACTGTTTGTCTACTCATCTGTCCTCGAACCCCAAAACCTCTGGTGCAGTACCTACTTTTTTCTCTTTTGCGTTTTTCCCTAAACTGCTGAATTGCGTCGTTCACTCACCCTATAACTGTGTAGTGTTGCAATCCTACCATGTCTAGACTACGTGTTTAAAGCCATGTGTTTCTGATGTAATGTTAACATTGTTTGTGTGTTCTAGTGAGGATCAACTGGAATAGATTTACTGTAGTTCTTGGTGTCCCATGGTGAGATGGGTAGATTAGCCTCTAACTGTTGAATTTGTTGCCGTTTTGAGCACCCAGGAAATGAGGGGCTCTCCGGTATACATTTCTTTAAAGTCAAAAGTAAATATAGTCCAATTAGCCTAGCTTTTCAACCATGAACATATGGACTACAGATTTAAAGTTGGTGTAGGATTCAGTAACACATTACTCAACCAGATCAGGACATCCACTCAAAGATAGTTTGTACATAGTCTGATTGCAATGCTTACAAGATTATTGTTATCACCGTTAGACACCTTGAAAGGCTCCTGTTAGGATATACAGTGAACTCAACCGACCCCCTTATTCAAGTGGATACCTTTCTCCCCGTGTCTGTCTGATAGACACACGGTTACATTTACATTTTAGTCATTTAGCAGACGCTCTTATCCAGAGCGACTTACAGTAGTGAATGCATACATTTCATACATTTTTTGTTGTTGTTGTCCGTACTGGTCCCCCGTGGGAATCGAACCCACAACCCTGGCGTTGCAAACACCATGCTCTACCAACTGAGCCACACGGGACTGTTCTCGGTAATTGTTCCACGTCATTTCTATCCACGCCAAATTTGGTGTAAAACCACGCCCACGGGTAACCTAGCAACATTCAAAGCCGCGCTGATTGGTCAGAGTTCGGGACGTTCGCTGTGACGAGGTAAATGCGCGTGAACAACGCTAGAGAGAGAAATCCCCGCGAACGGGGCGTTTTCTGTCGCCCGCCGTTCCCTGTTTCATGGACTCGTTTTGAATTGAGTTTACATTTAAAAAGGCAAGTAACTCTGTAGATTAGCTCCATTGAGTCACTATTACTGAGAATCAATGTAACCTTAGCTATATCTTTGCCCATTCATTCAGCTAAAGCTAGTTATACAGCATCTCATTTAGTTACCAGCTACCACAAATGTCATGTAGGTAAGTATCTCAAATCGCTTTAGATAACCACACTAGGCTAACGTTAGACTGCTTCAACTGACACTTTATATATTACACAACTATCCATCTGGTTAGGCTGGCTGAAATTAATTTTATATTTTATTTAACCTTTATTTAATCAGTCACTAAAAAGCGACACAGTTTAATGCAACTTCATAGCGTTTTCCTGAATTTGGTTAAGTATGTATGACAATGTTTTGTTTTGGTGGGGATTCCCTCTGGCCTTCTTCCTCCTCAATCTGACCAATCAGCACGGATTTCAAGGTTGCTAGGTTACCGTGGGCGTGATTTAGCACCAAGTTTGACGTGAATAAAAAAAGGACGCACCTGTTCCCCATGTCTCTCTGTCTGCTAGATGCAGTGTTCTCTGTACCTGTTCCCCATGTCTCTGTCTGCTAGATGCAGTGTTCTCTGTACCTGTTCCCCCATGTCTCTGTCTGCTAGATGCAGTGTTCTCTGTACCTGTTCCCCCATGTCTCTCTGTCTGCTAGATGCAGTGTTCTCTGTACCTGTTCCCCATGTCTCTCTGTCTGCTAGATGCAGTGTTCTCTGTACCTGTTCCCCATGTCTCTGTCTGCTAGATGCAGTGTTCTCTGTACCTGTTCCCCCATGTCTCTGTGTCTGCTAGATGCAGTGTTCTCTGTACCTGTTCCCCCATGTCTGTGTCTGCTAGATGCAGTGTTCTCTGTACCTGTTCCCCCATGTCTCTGTCTGCTAGATGCAGTGTTCTCTGTACCTGTTCCCCCATGTCTCTGTCTGCTAGATGCAGTGTTCTCTGTACCTGTTCCCCCATGTCTCTCTGTCTGCTAGATACAGTGTTCTCAGCACCTGTTCCCCCATGTCTCTCTGTCTGCTAGATACAGTGTTCTCTGTACCTGTTCCCCATGTCTCTGTGTCTGCTAGATGCAGTGTTCTCAATGTCTCTCTGCACTCCAACTGTAGGCCTAGAGCTTGTTGTAAAATATCAGGGCATTTCAGGATGTGGCCTAGGCTAGTCTGATGATCTGGTCAGGACCTAGACCTGTTGAAAGGATTCTCTTAGATGCACTAAATAGTAAAATGTTGTCTGTGATATATCTAGGCCTTATTTGATTGGATTTGACTTTTCAGTCATTGAAAGCTGTCCAAATATGATCCCGGACCTGGTTATGAGGCTTGGATATTATTTGGACAGCTTGTTGCCATTAAAATGCTCACTCCGCAAGTATTTACAACTTTCTAAAACCAAATACAAATGGTGCCATGTTTGTTTGTCTCTTTAAATCTATAGCATATTGATTTTGTGCAATGCTCTTCTCACATTTTTATTAGGTTGATTGTCATAATATTTGACTGAATAATAGTGAATCATGAATCGCCTGTTTCTTCACTTCAATTTATTGAACCTTTTATTTAACTAGGCAAGTCAGTTAAGAACAAATTCTTATTTGCAATGACGGCCTACCCCAGCCATACCCTAACCGGGATGATGTTTGGCCAATTGTACACCGCCCCTTGGGACTCCCAATGATGGCCGGGTTGTGATACAGCCTGGAATCGAACCAGGGTCTGTAGTGACGCATCTCAGTGCCGGAGGCAGTGCCTTAGACCGCTGCGCCACTCAGGAGCCCCCAATAATCTCAGTACCTTTTTTTTATAACAGCTAATATGTACCAGGGGTACGACACATTCTCTGCCTATCATCATTGGTTTATGACCTCATGTGATCAGTTATTGACAACAAACCCTGTTCAAACATAAATACTTTTAAAAAATCTATCTGAATAAAACTTAAAAGTTTTTTTTTTAAATCTATTCCAATAATCTGTGTGATATAGACCCAGTCATCCAGGAGCTCGGTGTTGGTATTTACCATGCTGGGTATTGGGATTCACCATGCTACCTAAGCCTATTGAAATCAATCAAATGTATTTATAAAGCCCTTTTTACATCAGCACATGTCACAACGTGATGTACAGAAACCCAGCCTAAAAGAGATGCACCTCAAGTTGATCTGCTGAAATAGTGCTGATTCTGTCCTGAACTCTGACCCCGCAGACTGACTGCATACGTACGTTTAATATATTGTTAGGGGGATTCTTAGGCAGGAAACTGCTTCCATTTTTGGGGGGGGGAAAATTGGGTGTGCATCCCAAATTGCACCCTATTCCCTATATAATGCACTACTTTTGACCGGAGACCATAGGACTGTGGTCAAAAGCAGTGCCACCTGGGAAATGCACCATCTGGGACCCACACAGTGTTTTTTTTGTCTTTCCCAGAAGGCTGAAACTGCCATCTCTTTCATGTTGTTTGTTTCCAGCAACAAAGACAACATGAGAGGGACCAAAGTGATATTTATTAAGAGCTGTGTATTAGCTTAGAGTGATCTAATGAAATATTATGTCACATGCGCCGAATACAACAGGTGAAGACCTTACGGAGAAAAGCTTTGTCAGCTCCTCAGTCAGGACTACTGTTGCTACGGATGCTGGCTGGTATACACTATATGACTAAAAGTATGTGGACACCTGCTTGTGGAACGTGTCATTGTAAAATCATGGGCATTCATATGGAGTTGGTCCCCCCCCCCCCTTTGCTGCTATAACAGCCTCAATTCTTCTGGGAAGGCTTTCCACTAGATGTTGGAACATTGCTGAGGGGACTTGCTTCTATTCAGCCACATTAGTGAGGTGGGGCACTGATGTTGCCCGATTAGGCCCGCAGTCGGGGTTCCAATTCAACCCAAAGGTGTTCGATGGGGTTGAGGTCAGGGCTCTGTGCAGGCCAGTCAAGTTCTTCCACACCGATCTCAACAAACCATTTTATTTATGGACCTCGCTTTGTGCACAGGGGCATTTGTCATGCTGAAATGGGAAATGGGGATGCCTTGTCAGTTGTACAATTGAAATGTGTCTTCAGCATTTAACCCAACCTCAGAGGTGTGGGGGGCTGCCTTAATCGACATCCACGTCTTCGGCGCCCGGGGAACAGTGGGTTAACTGCCTTGCTCAGGGGCAGAATGACAGATTTTTTTTACCTTGTCAGCTCGGGGATTCGATCCAGAAACCTTTCAGTTACTGGCCCAACGCTCTAACCACTAGGGCCTTCCCCAAACTGTTGCCACAAAGTTGGAAGCTTAGAATCGTCTAGACTGTCATTGTATGATGTAGATTTCCCTTCACTGGAACTAAGAGGCCTGAACCATGAAAAACAGCCCCAGACCATTAGTCCTCCTCCATCAACCTTCACAGTTGGCGCTTTGCATTCGGGCAGATAGTTCTCCTGGCATCCGCCAAACCCAGATTAGTTTATTGGACTGCTAGATGGTGAAACGTGATTCATCACTCCAGAGAACGTGTTTCCACTGCTCCAGAGTCCAACGGCTGCGAGCTTTACACCGCTCCAGCCAACGCTTGGCATTGCGCATGCTTATCTTAGGCTTGTGTGTGGCTGCTTGGCCATGGAAACCCATTTCGTGACGCTCCCGACGAACAGTTCTTGTGCTGACTTTGCTTTCAGAGGCAGTTTGGATTTCAGTAGTGAGTGTTGCTTCAGCAATCGGCATTCCAGTTCATTGAGCTTGTGTGTCCTACCACTTCTCACAGCTGAGCCGTTGTTTCCACTTCACAATAACAGCCCTTTCAGTTGACCGGGGCAGCTCTAGCAAGGCAGAAATTTGACAAACTGACTTGTTGGAAAGGCGGCATCCTATGACGGTGCCACGTTGAAAGTCACTGAGCTCTTCAGTAAGACCATTCTACTGCCAGTGTTTGTCTATGGAGATTGCATGGCTGTGTGCCCGATTTTTATACACCTTCAGCCACACCTGTTTCTGACAATCGCTGAATCCACTTATTTGAGGGGTGTCCATACTTTTGTGTATGTCTGTCCTATATATTTGTGTGTGTGTGTCCTATATATTAGTGTGTGTGTGTGTGTGTGTGTTATCCCATGTTAAAATATTTGAAGAGAAATCCTCTGGTTACTGTTAACAGGCTTTTAAAATCTCCATTGAATAGAAAAGGATGGTATAAGCCTTGGTTTCTGGACATTAGGCTAACAGTTGGGTTCAACACCAAACGCCACGACGACAGTCTGCAGAAGTACTTCAGCTTGAATTTGTGCTGACAGGATGTCCTGTTTTCCCTGTGATACTCGGGCCGACGGGGTCCTGTGATACTCGGGCCGACGGGGTCCTGTGATACTCGGGCCGACGGGGTCCTGTGATACTCGGGCCGACGGGGTCCTGTGATACTCGGGCCGACGGGTACATAATATGGTTAATATATTCAGCTGTGCAGGGATCTTAAGAAGGGTAGTGAAAATGAAGCTGTTCCCGTACTGAACCTCACAGCGTGATTCATTAGCACGGACCCTGAACACAGTTTTACAGCTTGATTCATAGGCTCAACACACCAAATAGTTTTATGGTGACACTGGTGAGAAATAATGAGGCAACAGCCACATGTGGTTGGACCATCCCCTACTGAACAGTTTGGGTCGTGTTCTGATTCTGCTCTATGACAGTCACTCATGTTTTGGATCATATAGTCCTCGTTTATTTCAGACTGTTTCACTGAGAGAAAATTGAAACGTACTGAATTGATGCTAACATATTTATTTCCTCTGTCCTCTGTTTCAGGATGATGGCTGAGGGATAACGTCAAGGCCACTCCACCCCAACGTGACCCTGGTTATCTTATCCAAACACCCCTTTCCTCTTCCCCTGTTTTTCTCAATTTCCTCTTGCCTCTACTCACTCTCCTGTCCCACTGTTTCATGGAGGAGAGCCAAACCGATACAACACCACACTGGGTTAATACTCACGTCTCTACAATAGAGGTTCTGGATCGTTCTCCTGTCATGTTATCGATCAGACTCAATGATTGGATGAGCAGTAAGGATCACGTGATCAGACCACTGTTCTCTCCACCCCTATTGGACGTCTTCTCTTTCTCATCTTTGTGATTGATTTGGACCCTATTGGCTGTTGTCATTTCAACTCTGTCCCCTCTCCACTGTTTTCTTTTCCTCACTGCAGTCTATCCTCTGATGTCATTGGGCCATGGTTCGCAAGAGAGGTTCCCTTATCTTGTGTGGAGCTTTCCTATTCGTCGCCTGCAATGGCTTGCTTCTCCTTTTCCTTTGGGGACGGCCTCCCATTGGTCGATTTGGGGAGGGGGGAGGGGCTGAGCCAGGGGGAAGGGAAGAGTGGGGAGTGGCCAAAAGAAAAGGGGGAGGGACTAATCTGGCTGGTGAGGTGATCCGATTGGCCGAGGAGGTAGAATCGGAACTGGAGACCCAGAAGGAACTTCTGAAGCAGATTCAGAGTCACAGGTCGCTATGGGAAAAGAGGAGAGGGATGGGAAGAAGACGGATGGATGGAGGGAAGGTAGAAAATCAAGAGGAACACAAACCGTCACTACAGTTGCCTCCAGGACCTCCAAAGGACGATTCAGAGAACAAGGACCAAAGTCAACAGGAATTTGTTGCAGCGGTCCCAGACCTTAAAGTAGACACACAACCGGACAATGACCTAAAAGAACTGAACTACACCAAACTGGAAGTAACTGTCACCAGTCCACAAGTTGTCATTCCCATATTGGTCATCGCCTGTGACAGGGTGACGGTGAAAAGGAGTCTTGACAAGTTGATCCAATACCGCCCATCTGCAGAACTCTACCCAATCATAGTTAGCCAGGACTGCGGCCATGCTGAGACAGCCCGTGTGATTGGCTCATATGGCAGTCAGGTGACTCACATTAGCCAACCAGACCTCTCGGACATCCGGGTACGGCCGGAGCACAGGAAGTTCCAGGGCTACTATAAGATTGCCAGACACTACCGCTGGGCCCTCAACCAGGTGTTCAACACACTCTCTCACTCCACCGTAGTGATCGTGGAAGATGACTTGGAGGTAAGTGAACAGTAACTGAAATCTATACACCACTGTCTGCATGCACTGTAATTGAGGAATGGATTTAAAGTGCAGCTTAGTCTGAATGTCTTGGACTCATTGATTTTAGAAATGTATGAGTTTCTGGTGACTTGCATGCAGCTCAATAGAAGTATCTAGTAGCCTTGCGGCTCATAGGAGTCTATGTCCTGTTTCTGTAACATGTACACCCCCTGGACAGAACACTAGTCTATGTCCTGTTTCTGTATGTACAGTACACCCCCTGGACAGAACACTAGTCTATGTCCTGTTTCTGTAACATGTACACCCCCTGGACAGAACACTAGTCTATCTCCTGTTTCTGTAACATGTACACCCCCTGGACAGAACACTAGTCTATGTCCTGTTTCTGTATGTACAGTACACCCCCTGGACAGAACACTAGTCTATGTCCTGTTTCTGTATGTACAGTACACCCCCTGGACAGAACACTAGTCTATGTCCTGTTTCTGTATGTACAGTACACCCCCTGGACAGAACACTAGTCTATGTCCTGTTTCTGTATGTACAGTACACCCCCTGGACAGAACACTAGTCTATGTCCTGTTTCTGTAACATGTACACCCCCTGGACAGAACACTAGTCTATCTCCTGTTTCTGTAACATGTACACCCCCTGGACAGAACACTAGTCTATCTCCTGTTTCTGTAACATGTACACCCCCTGGACAGAACACTAGTCTATGTCCTGTTTCTGTATGTACAGTACACCCCCTGGACAGAACACTAGTCTATCTCCTGTTTCTGTAACATGTACACCCCCTGGACAGAACACTAGTCTATGTCCTGTTTCTGTATGTACAGTACACCCCCTGGACAGAACACTAGTCTATGTCCTGTTTCTGTAACATGTACACCCCCTGGACAGAACACTAGTCTATCTCCTGTTTCTGTAACATGTACACCCCCTGGACAGAACACTAGTGTATCACAGGGCATTGGCTCCCATTTTTACAGCCTTTGGTATGACTCGGCTGGGATTCGAACTCCCAAACTCAGGTGCGGACACTCTAACCACAAAGCCTGTTTGGTCAGTTTAGTATTCGTATAAAGCAGCAGTGGATTAATCAACAAGGCCTAAGTGATGAATCCACTGCTGTATTTTAGTTACACGCCAACATCCAGCCCTGGTGTTATCCCAGAACCGTCATTTCTTTAAGGGAACTACAACCCTGTGGCCTACAACAAAACCCCAAGTGCTCCGTTTGCAGCACTGAGCTTTAAACCCCCCCCCCCCCCCCCCGCTCCCTGTAACAGGGGCATAATATGCCTTCTGTCTGCCTGCTCAGCATGTTCCATAGGTTTCCATGGGAAGGTATTTCATTCCATCTGGCTCACATTGACATTTGGGATGGTGATGATGATGAAAATTGATCCTAAAATGTCTCATTTGCATAACCTAAAACATAGCTTTTGCATTAAACATTTCATAACCTTTCTTTTTATGGCCTCACAACACTAGTTTATTGGTCTAGGGCATGTATTCCCAAACTGGGGTTATGCCAACTTAAAAATGTAAAAAAAAAATACATCTTCACATTTTCAAACAGTACATTTATATTTTCCCACGGAGCTATACATTTTTGGTGAGTTTTTTTTTTCCTCTCACCTGAGTAGCCTTGGTTCACTGCCAAAAATAAAATTAAACCATCTAGTGTTGAGTGAAATAACAACACAATGTAAAATAATTAACATATAAAAGCAACAGATACCATTAATAAGAAGGGGCTAGAAGTGTCTTATATGGTGAGCTACCGAGTGGCTAGGACAGGCAAGCCCCATACGATTGTGGAGGACTTATTTCTTCCTGCTGCCGCGGATATGGCTGGGACAATACTGGGGGGAAAGGCCAAAAATAAATAAAAACTATACAGACAATGACTTCATCAAACACTGTTTCACAACATATCAGTGACGTGGCAGGAGATGTGGAAGCAGTTGCTCCCGACGCCACTTGGGTCCACTGCAGCATCCACTGAGAGGCTCTTGCTGCCAAGGGAATGCCTGACAGCTTGAAAGACGTTTTGGACACTACAGTGAAAATGGTTCACTTTGTTAAACCCCTGAACTCTCGGGTATTTTCTGCACTATGCAATGATACAGTGCCTTGCATATGTATTCACCCCCTTTGCTATGAAGCCTCTGAATAAGATCTGGTGCAACCAATTACCTTCAGAAGTCACATCATTAGTTAGATTGCATGCAGGTGGACTTTAAGTGTCACATGATCTCAGTGTGTGTGCAATTGAGAATCTGTGGTATGACTGAAAGATCGCTGTACACCAGTGGAACCCATCCAACTTGAAGGAGTTGGAGCAGTTTTGCCTTGAAGAATGGGCAAAAATCCCAGTGGCTAGATGTGCCAAGTTTATAGAGACATATCCCAAGAGACTTGCAGCTGTAATTGCTGCAAAAGGTGGCTCTAAAAGTATTGACTTTGGGGGGGTTAATAGTTATGCACGCTCAAGTTCATTTTTTTTTTTTGTCTTATTTCTTGTCTGTTACAAAATATTTTTTAATTGTGAATCTTCAAAGTGGTAGGCATGTTGTGTAAATGAAATGATACAAACCCCTCAAACTATTTTAATTCCAGGTTGTAAGGCAACAAAATAGGAAATGCCAAGGGGGTGAATACTTTCGTAAGCCACTGTAAGAGCTCTTTGTCACTTCCCACGAGCCGGGTTGTGACAAACTCACACTCATTCTTATGTAATTTTTATTTTATTTTTTATCAGGCTTACAATGATGGCAAAAACAACATTTGAGAGTGCGCTGACCCTGGTGCTAGAGGGGGTATGTAGCTGGAGGTTGAATGTTTGAAGGGGTACAGGACTATAAAAGTTTGGGAACCACTGGTCTAGGCTAAGTATTGGTCTAGGGTAATTACTAGTGTGACCAGTGGTTAGCCACAGTAGGTTTGGTTCTGTTTAGGCCCAGTAAAGCCCATCATTAAGAGTCCTCTATAAGCATCTGTGGATCATTTAGCAGGCGCTTTTATCCAAAACTACTTAAGCATGAATACATTTTTTGTATGGCTGGCCTTAGTGGGAATCGAACCCGCAATCCTGGCCGTTTAGAAGTGCCATGCTCTACCATATTTACATCAGTAAACTGACCTCAAGCCAGTAGGTGAATCATGATGAACCAAGATGGACAGAGAATGGTGCACAGTAGGGACAGAGCGAGTGGACATTTGCATTCCCAGATTAGCAGATTTGAACTGATTTAGTGGATTAACTAGGTTGACACCCGGTAGAGTGGGGTGTGAAGACAGACCCCCTCCATCCCCCATCAAATCAGACCCAAGGCTGTGTCCCAAATGGCATCCTATATACTGCAGCACTATCCTTTAAACAGGACCATTAGAGCTCTAGTCAGAAGTAGTGCACTATATAGGGGATAAGGTTCTATTTGAGACGCTAGTCAAATGAAACTGCCAGCTGGCTGAACAAATGGTCTGGAAACAAACTGCATCGGCAGAATTCGTCATGAGTTACAGGAAATGACCAAAACAACAGAGTTGTTACCATGAAAGGGAAAGGGGGGGATACCTAGTTAGTTGTACAACTGAAATGTGTCTTCCACATTTAACCCAACCCCTCTGACTCAGAGGTGCGGGGGGGGCTGCTTTAACCCAACCCCTCTGACTCAGAGAGGTGCGGGGGGCTGCTTTAACCCAACCCCTGACTCAGAGAGGTGCGGGGGGGGCTGCTTTAACCCAACCCCTCTGACTCAGAGAGGTGCGGGGGGCTGCTTTAACCCAACCCCTCTGACTCAGAGAGGTGCGGGGGGGCTGCTTTAACCCAACCCTTCTGAATCAGAGGTGTGGAGGGCTGCTTTAACCCAACCCTTCTGAATCAGAGAGGTGTGGAGGGCTGCTTTAACCCAACCCCTCTGACTCAGAGAGGTGTGGAGGGCTGCTTTAACCCAACCCCTCTGACTCAGAGAGGTGTGGAGGGCTGCTTTAACCCAACCCTTCTGAATCAGAGAGGTGTGGAGGGCTGCTTTAACCCAACCCTTCTGAATCAGAGAGGTGTGGAGGGCTGCTTTAACCCAACCCCTCTGACTCAGAGAGGTGCGGGGGGGGCTGCTTTAACCCAACCCCTCTGACTCAGAGAGGTGCGGGGGGGGCTGCTTTAACCCAACCCCTCTGACTCAGAGAGGTGCGGGGGGGGCTGCTTTAACCCAACCCCTCTGACTCAGAGAGGTGCGGGGGGGCTGCTTTAACCCAACCCCTCTGACTCAGAGAGGTGCGGGGGGGCTGCTTTAACCCAACCCTTCTAAATCAGAGAGGTGCGGGGGGCTGCTTTAACCCAACCCCTCTGACTCAGAGGTGCGGGGGGGCTGCTTTAACCCAACCCCTCTGACTCAGAGAGGTGTGGAGGGCTGCTTTAACCCAACCCTTCTGAATCAGAGAGGTGTGGAGTTCTGCTTTAACCCAACCCTTCTGAATCAGAGAGGTGTGGAGGGCTGCTTTAACCCAACCCTTCTGAATCAGAGAGGTGTGGAGGGCTGCTTTAACCCAACCCTTCTGAATCAGAGAGGTGTGGAGGGCTGCTTTAACCCAACCCTTCTGAATCAGAGAGGTGTGGAGGGCTGCTTTAACCCAACCCTTCTGAATCAGAGAGGTGTGGAGGGCTGCTTTAACCCAACCCTTCTGAATCAGAGAGGTGCGGGGGGCTGCTTTAACCCAACCCTTCTGAATCAGAGAGGTGTGGAGGGCTGCTTTAACCCAACCCTTCTGAATCAGAGAGGTGTGGAGGGCTGCTTTAACCCAACCCTTCTGAATCAGAGAGGTGTGGAGGGCTGCTTTAACCCAACCCTTCTGAATCAGAGAGGTGTGGAGGGCTGCTTTAACCCAACCCTTCTGAATCAGAGAGGTGCGGGGGGGGCTGCTTTAACCCAACCCTTCTGACTCAGAGAGGTGTGGAGGGCTGCTTTAACCCAACCCCTCTGAATCAGAGAGGTGTGGAGGGCTGCTTTAACCCAACCCTTCTGAATCAGAGAGGTGTGGAGGGCTGCTTTAACCCAACCCTTCTGAATCAGAGAGGTGTGGAGGGCTGCTTTAACCCAACCCTTCTGACTCAGAGAGGTGCGGGGGGGGCTGCTTTAACCCAACCCTTCTGACTCAGAGAGGTGCGGGGGGGCTGCTTTAACCCAACCCCTCTGACTCAGAGAGGTGCGGGGGGGCTGCTTTAACCCAACCCTTCTAAATCAGAGAGGTGCGGGGGGCTGCTTTAACCCAACCCCTCTGAATCAGAGAGGTGTGGAGGGCTGCTTTAACCCAACCCCTCTGACTCAGAGAGGTGTGGAGGGCTGCTTTAACCCAACCCTTCTGAATCAGAGAGGTGTGGAGGGCTGCTTTAACCCAACCCTTCTGAATCAGAGAGGTGTGGAGGGCTGCTTTAACCCAACCCTTCTGAATCAGAGAGGTGTGGAGGGCTGCTTTAACCCAACCCTTCTGAATCAGAGAGGTGCGGGGGGGGCTGCTTTAATCCACGTCTTCGGCGCCCAGGGAACAGTGGGTCACCAGTTAAAAGCTTCTAGGCTAAACTTTGCTCCCCTAAATCAAACATTGAGAAACTGAGGGGGGAACTGTCCAATTATGTAACCGTTCCTGCAGTTGCTTTTCTACGTATTGTGACTAGCAACCTAAACACACATGTATCATGTTTGCTTTGGTTAGTCATTTCATGTTGACATACTATTGGCATTGTATTAAATCAGATAGCCCAACATTTTGAACTTCTCATTCATTGAGGCCCCTATTGGGTGTTTATCAAGCCTGCTCAAGTTCTCGTCCTTTTGTTGTCATTGGGCTTGTATTGCATGGATTCATACTGCAGATGCAGTTTCACAGCCAGTTGATTGTTGACGAGCAGAAACAAACATGTTTGGTCGTGTTGGCGTTACAATGAGTGACGCATAGTTGACATGGCAGAAACAGGTCTGGGACCAGACTACAGTTTTCATAATTCCGTAACAAATAGTGGTGCAGGATATATACTGAATAATTCCTTTTATAACTGGAAGGAAAAACATTACTAAGACAAGTTATCCTACTGTAGAACAGATGATCTGATCCAACGCTTCTCTGTCCCGTCCAGGTGGCCCCGGACTTCTTTGAGTACTTCCGCGCCTTGCACCCCATCTTGACCTCTGACCCCACCCTGTGGTGTGTGTCTGCCTGGAACGACAACGGCAGAGATGGCCTGGTGGACCCTGGGAAGGCTGACCTCCTCTACAGGACAGACTTCTTCCCTGGGCTGGGCTGGATGCTGCTGAAGGACGTCTGGGCAGAACTAGAACCCAAGTGGCCCACGGCCTTCTGGGACGATTGGATGCGTCACCCCGAGCAGCGTAAAGAGCGCTCTTGCATCCGCCCAGAGATCTCCAGAACTATGACCTTCGGACGTAAGGGTGTCAGCTTGGGTCAGTTCTTTGACCAGTATCTGCGTTATATTAAACTCAACACTGACTTTGTGCCTTTCACCAAACATGATCTGTCTTACTTGATGAAGGAGAACTTTGACGTGAACTTTGTGAAGGAGGTTTACAGCGCCCCCCTGGTTAAAATAGAAGAGCTACAACAAGGGGGAGGTTTGAAGGCACCGGGTCCATACCGGGTGCAATATTCCAGCCGGGAGAGTTTTAAAGTCATGGCTCGTAACTTAGGGGTTATGGATGACTTGAAATCGGGGGTTCCCCGTGCAGGTTACAGGGGCGTGGTCAGCTTCCTGTCCCGTGGACGACGGGTCTTCTTGACCCCACCTGAAGGATGGACAAAGTACGACGTCAGCTGGAGCTGAGAGGTTCCGACTGGACGTAGTGTGAATGGTATCGAAGGCCGACTTGAGAAACGCCCTCTCAAACCAAAGAAAGCAAGGTCACATGAAGGAACTGAAGCTAAACCAAACAGACAGGCTTGGTGGGTGAAGGGATTTGACATGTGGTAGAAGTAGGTTGGGTAGAGGAGGAGTAAAGACACCTTGTTTTGAGAGTGAATCTGAATGCAGTGTTCAGCTCAGGGGGTGAAACCACAGTCTCTCACAGAAAGTAAGAATCATTAGATTGGTTGTTCTCCTGCTAGAGCTCATCTAGGAAAGGTTTGCTTCAACACAATATCTTAAACTGAATCGAAAGTTCTGGACAACCACAAGTTTGATTTGATTGGGAGGCCTCAGATTAGCTTTTTGTCTTGTTCCCAGTGTCACCAGGTCTTTAAAGGAGAGAACACCTCTCTGGTCACAACCTAAATAGCACCCTTTTCCCTATTTAGTGCACTACTGTTGACCAGGGCCCATAGGGAATAGGGTGCAATTTGGTACAGCCTATGTCTACATTCTACTTTAAAAGAACTTGCAGTATTCTACTCACTTAAAGTGAATGAATGAATGAGGTCAAAATATTAGTTAGACTGGTATTGAGTATTATAAATATGATTGTCTAATTTGGTTTATTCATAAAATGTTTTTTGGGGAAGGGGAAAGGCTATTTGGGGAAATGTATTTTATTTAGCTATCTTGTAAATGGTTTATAAAGATCATTCTTTAAATGGTCCGAGGTTCATACATTGCCATGCAGCGCACCAATTTAACACATTGTAGTTGATGTTGGGTTTATCTCAAACGGTACCTTACTCCCTAAAAAGGGAAGAGAGCCATTTGGGACGCAGATGCTGACTATACTTGAGCCCTTTTCAAACGAAGGGTCAGTTGTAATTCCATGACATTCAAACAGTGGTATTCTACGGTTAGGTTTGTTGAAAAACCAATGATTGATTGTTTTACATGTTTTCTTTACATTAATGTACTGTATTTAGTTCTGGGGTGATTCATATGTCCTTATGGTGGAAAAAAAAATTAAAAACACTGCCTGATGTGTTTAACTTTAATACGTTGCAAATAAAATACTATTTTGATATTTGTCCACATGTCTTTTGAGTGTCAGCAGTGTCAGACTAGTGACCAAACGGATCTTAAGTCTTATTATTCCTGGTCCTTTTCCAACCAAATCTTTTCCCACTTGTGCCTGTAACCTCTGTCTGTGTCACAAATGACACCCTAGTCCCTATATAGTGCACTACTTTTGACCAAAGGGCTATATAGGGTGTCATTTGGAACGCGACCCAGTCTAGGTTATCCGTCCACACTTCCTTTCCCAGTCCACCCATATCCTGTTGACTTCCTGCCCTATCTTGCTTCCTGTTTCATAAACAGTTTGGTCTGATCACTTTACAATCCAGATTAGAAGAGCCTAGAGATCAATTGAGGTGCCTCAGCAAGCAGATTTAGACATGGAGGACAGTATTTTAAAACTATTGGCCGACCAACTGTGTTAACCTGAGAAATATTTATGAGAACTCCAAGGATTATGTCCGTAGTCTCTCTGGGCCATCATTTCAAATCAAACTGGAGTCAGAGGCTAATATGCCCAATACCTTTAGATTAGTACATTTTATATTAAATTATTTTAGCTTTCTTTGTCCGTTACTTATACTATAGGTTGGCAATGGACAGACGGGTAGAATTTTGAGCATCTACCAGTCTATCGTTAACACCACTGAACAGAGTACCTGCCATGAATTGTAAACCAATTTTACATCTAGAAAACGGGAGATCCCTGTAACACACTGCGCTGAAAGCAAGTGTACGAACGGCCCCGCACTGCGCCAACAGTCGGTCTGGTGAGGTTTCTACTTCAGGCTATAAGAGCTACTGTACTTTACCTTGTAGCAGCCAGTGGCGGTTCTAGACCATTTCAACTGGGGCCAGTTGTACTGTTAGAGGGCCCAGTTACATTAGACGTTAATTGTTGTTATATCGTTTTCTTCACTGCATTGCAGATGCATGTGGTACGATACTGTTGTGTTCCGCGTTGCCACTGTCTAATAACGGATGTAAAAAAAGAACCATAGCAAAAATTTGTTATGTAAAAATTATTTCCTACTCCACATTTAGGGGGGCCACAAGGGGGTCCAAAATTGTCACAGGGGTACTGGCCCCCCCCAGAACCGCTAGCAGTCTGGTCTAACGTGTGGCAGTCTGGTCTAACGTGTAGCGGCCGGCGTGACAGTCTGGTCTAACGTGTAGCGGCCGGCGTGACAGTCTGGTCTAACGTGTAGCGGCCGGCGTGACAGTCTGGTCTAACGTGTAGCGGCCGGCGTGACAGTCTGGTCTAACGTGTAGCGGCCGGCGTGACAGTCTGGTCTAACGTGTAGCGGCCGGCGTGACAGTCTGGTCTAACGTGTAGCGGCCGGCGTGACAGTCTGGTCTAACGTGTAGCGGCCGGCGTGACAGTCTGGTCTAACGTGTAGCGGCCGGCGTGACAGTCTGGTCTAACGTGTAGCGGCCGGCGTGACAGTCTGGTCTAACGTGTAGCGGCCGGCGTGACAGTCTGGTCTAACGTGTAGCGGCCGGCGTGACAGTCTGGTCTAACGTGTAACGGCCGGCGTGACAGTCTGGTCTAACGTGTAGCGGCCGGCGTGACAGTCTGGTCTAACGTGTAGCGGCCGGCGTGACAGTCTGGTCTAACGTGTATCGGCCAGCGTGGCGTGACAGTCTGGTCTAACGTGTATCGGCCGGCGTGGCGTGACAGTCTGGTCTAACGTGTAGCGGCCGGCGTGGCGTGACAGTCTGGTCTAACGTGTAGCGGCCGGCGTGGCGTGACAGTCTGGTCTAACGTGTAGCGGCCGGCGTGGCGTGACAGTCTGGTCTAACGTGTAGCGGCCAGCGTGGCGTGACAGTCTGGTCTAACGTGTAGCGGCCAGCGTGGCGTGACAGTCTGGTCTAACGTGTAGCGGACAGCGTGGCGTGACAGTCTGGTCTAATGTGTAGCGGACAGCGTGACAGTCTGGTCTAATGTGTAGTGGCCAGCGTGACAGTCTGGTCTAATGTGTAGCGGCCAGCGTGACAGTCTGGTCTAACGTGTAGCGGCCAGCGTGGCGTGACAGTCTGGTCTAACGTGTAGCGGCCAGCGTGACAGTCTGGTCTAACGTGTAGCGGCCAGCGTGGCGTGACAGTCTGGTCTAATGTGTAGCGGCCAGCGTGACAGTCTGGTCTAATGTGTAGCGGCCAGCGTGACAGTCTGGTCTAACGTGTAGCGGCCAGCGTGACAGTCTGATCTAACGTGTATCGGCCAGCGTGGCGTGACAGTCTGGTCTAACGTGTATCGGCCAGCGTGGCGTGACAGTCTGGTCTAATGTGTAGCGGCCAGCGTGACGTGACAGTCTGGTCTAACGTGTATCGGCCAGCGTGGCGTGACAGTCTGGTCTAACGTGTAGCGGCCAGCGTGGCGTGACAGTCTGGTCTAATGTGTAGCGGCCAGCGTGACAGTCTGGTCTAATGTGTAGCGGCCAGCGTGACAGTCTGGTCTAATGTGTAGCGGCCAGCGTGACAGTCTGGTCTAATGTGTAGCGGCCAGCGTGGCGTGACAGTCTGGTCTAATGTGTAGCGGCCAGCGTGACAGTCTGGTCTAACGTGTAGCGGCCAGCGTGGCGTGACAGTCTGGTCTAACGTGTAGCGGCCAGCGTGACGTGACAGTCTGGTCTAATGTGTAGCGGCCAGCGTGACAGTCTGATCTAACGTGTATCGGCCAGCGTGGCGTGACAGTCTGGTCTAACGTGTATCGGCCAGCGTGGCGTGACAGTCTGGTCTAATGTGTAGCGGCCAGCGTGACAGTCTGGTCTAATGTGTAGCGGCCAGCGTGACAGTCTGGTCTAATGTGTAGCGGCCAGCGTGACAGTCTGATCTAACGTGTATCGGCCAGCGTGGCGTGACAGTCTGGTCTAACGTGTATCGGCCAGCGTGGCGTGACAGTCTGGTCTAATGTGTAGCGGCCAGCGTGACGTGACAGTCTGGTCTAACGTGTATCGGCCAGCGTGGCGTGACAGTCTGGTCTAACGTGTAGCGGCCAGCGTGGCGTGACAGTCTGGTCTAATGTGTAGCGGCCAGCGTGACAGTCTGGTCTAATGTGTAGCGGCCAGCGTGACAGTCTGGTCTAATGTGTAGCGGCCAGCGTGACAGTCTGGTCTAATGTGTAGCGGCCAGCGTGGCGTGACAGTCTGGTCTAATGTGTAGCGGCCAGCGTGACAGTCTGGTCTAACGTGTAGCGGCCAGCGTGGCGTGACAGTCTGGTCTAACGTGTAGCGGCCAGCGTGACGTGACAGTCTGGTCTAATGTGTAGCGGCCAGCGTGACAGTCTGATCTAACGTGTATCGGCCAGCGTGGCGTGACAGTCTGGTCTAACGTGTATCGGCCAGCGTGGCGTGACAGTCTGGTCTAATGTGTAGCGGCCAGCGTGACGTGACAGTCTGGTCTAACGTGTATCGGCCAGCGTGACAGTCTGGTCTAACGTGTAGCGGCCAGCGTGACAGTCTGGTCTAATGTGTAGCGGCCAGCGTGACAGTCTGGTCTAATGTGTAGCGGCCAGCGTGACAGTCTGGTCTAATGTGTAGCGGCCAGCGTGACAGTCTGGTCTAATGTGTAGCGGCCAGCGTGACAGTCTGGTCTAATGTGTAGCGGCCAGCGTGACAGTCTGGTCTAATGTGTAGCGGCCAGCGTGACAGTCTGGTCTAACGTGTAGCGGCCAGCGTGGCGTGACAGTCTGGTCTAACGTGTAGCGGCCAGCGTGACAGTCTGATCTAACGTGTATCGGCCAGCGTGGCGTGACAGTCTGGTCTAACGTGTATCGGCCAGCGTGGCGTGACAGTCTGGTCTAACGTGTATCGGCCAGCGTGGCGTGACAGTCTGGTCTAACGTGTATCGGCCAGCGTGGCGTGACAGTCTGGTCTAACGTGTAGCGGCCAGCGTGGCGTGACAGTCTGGTCTAACGTGTAGCGGCCAGCGTGACAGTCTGGTCTAATGTGTAGCGGCCAGCGTGGCGTGACAGTCTGGTCTAATGTGTAGCGGCCAGCGTGACGTGACAGTCTGGTCTAACGTGTATCGGCCAGCGTGACAGTCTGGTCTAATGTGTTGCGGCCAGCGTGGCGTGACAGTCTGGACTAATGTGTAGCGGCCAGCGTGACAGTCTGGTCTAATGTGTAGCGGCCAGCGTGACAGTCTGGTCTAATCTGTAGCGGCCAGCGTGACAGTCTGGTCTAATGTGTAGCGGCCAGCGTGACAGTCTGGTCTAACGTGTAGCGGCCAGCGTGACAGTCTGGTCTAACGTGTAGCGGCCAGCGTGACAGTCTGGTCTAACGTGTAGCGGCCAGCGTGACAGTCTGGTCTAACGTGTAGCGGCCAGCGTGGCGTGACAGTCTGGTCTAATGTGTAGCGGCCAGCGTGACAGTCTGGTCTAACGTGTAGCGGCCAGCGTGACAGTCTGGTCTAACGTGTATCGGCCAGCGTGGCGTGACAGTCTGGTCTAACGTGTATCGGCCAGCGTGGCGTGACAGTCTGGTCTAACGTGTATCGGCCAGCGTGGCGTGACAGTCTGGTCTAATGTGTAGCGGCCAGCGTGACGTGACAGTCTGGTCTAACGTGTATCGGCCAGCGTGGCGTGACAGTCTGGTCTAACGTGTAGCGGCCAGCGTGGCGTGACAGTCTGGTCTAATGTGTAGCGGCCAGCGTGACAGTCTGGTCTAATGTGTAGCGGCCAGCGTGACAGTCTGGTCTAATGTGTAGCGGCCAGCGTGACAGTCTGGTCTAATGTGTAGCGGCCAGCGTGACAGTCTGGTCTAATGTGTAGCGGCCAGCGTGGCGTGACAGTCTGGTCTAATGTGTAGCGGCCAGCGTGACAGTCTGGTCTAACGTGTAGCGGCCAGCGTGGCGTGACAGTCTGGTCTAACGTGTAGCGGCCAGCGTGACGTGACAGTCTGGTCTAATGTGTAGCGGCCAGCGTGACAGTCTGATCTAACGTGTATCGGCCAGCGTGGCGTGACAGTCTGGTCTAACGTGTATCGGCCAGCGTGGCGTGACAGTCTGGTCTAATGTGTAGCGGCCAGCGTGACAGTCTGGTCTAATGTGTAGCGGCCAGCGTGACAGTCTGGTCTAACGTGTATCGGCCAGCGTGGCGTGACAGTCTGGTCTAATGTGTAGCGGCCAGCGTGACGTGACAGTCTGGTCTAACGTGTATCGGCCAGCGTGGCGTGACAGTCTGGTCTAACGTGTATCGGCCAGCGTGGCGTGACAGTCTGGTCTAACGTGTAGCGGCCAGCGTGGCGTGACAGTCTGGTCTAACGTGTAGCGGCCAGCGTGGCGTGACAGTCTGGTCTAATGTGTAGCGGCCAGCGTGACAGTCTGGTCTAATGTGTAGCGGCCAGCGTGACAGTCTGGTCTAACGTGTAGCGGCCAGCGTGACAGTCTGGTCTAACGTGTAGCGGCCAGCGTGGCGTGACAGTCTGGTCTAACGTGTAGCGGCCAGCGTGACGTGACAGTCTGGTCTAATGTGTAGCGGCCAGCGTGACAGTCTGATCTAACGTGTATCGGCCAGCGTGGCGTGACAGTCTGGTCTAACGTGTATCGGCCAGCGTGGCGTGACAGTCTGGTCTAATGTGTAGCGGCCAGCGTGACGTGACAGTCTGGTCTAACGTGTAGCGGCCAGCGTGACAGTCTGGTCTAACGTGTAGCGGCCAGCGTGACAGTCTGGTCTAACGTGTAGCGGCCAGCGTGACAGTCTGGTCTAATGTGTAGCGGCCAGCGTGACAGTCTGGTCTAATGTGTAGCGGCCAGCGTGACAGTCTGGTCTAATGTGTAGCGGCCAGCGTGACAGTCTGGTCTAATGTGTAGCGGCCAGCGTGACGTGACAGTCTGGTCTAACGTGTAGCGGCCAGCGTGGCGTGACAGTCTGGTCTAACGTGTAGCGGCCAGCGTGGCGTGACAGTCTGGTCTAACGTGTAGCGGCCAGCGTGACGTGACAGTCTGGTCTAATGTGTAGCGGCCAGCGTGACAGTCTGATCTAACGTGTATCGGCCAGCGTGGCGTGACAGTCTGGTCTAACGTGTATCGGCCAGCGTGGCGTGACAGTCTGGTCTAATGTGTAGCGGCCAGCGTGACAGTCTGGTCTAATGTGTAGCGGCCAGCGTGACAGTCTGGTCTAACGTGTATCGGCCAGCGTGGCGTGACAGTCTGGTCTAACGTGTATCGGCCAGCGTGGCGTGACAGTCTGGTCTAATGTGTAGCGGCCAGCGTGACGTGACAGTCTGGTCTAACGTGTATCGGCCAGCGTGGCGTGACAGTCTGGTCTAACGTGTATCGGCCAGCGTGGCGTGACAGTCTGGTCTAACGTGTAGCGGCCAGCGTGGCGTGACAGTCTGGTCTAACGTGTATCGGCCAGCGTGGCGTGACAGTCTGGTCTAATGTGTAGCGGCCAGCGTGACAGTCTGGTCTAATGTGTAGCGGCCAGCGTGACAGTCTGGTCTAACGTGTAGCGGCCAGCGTGACAGTCTGGTCTAACGTGTAGCGGCCAGCGTGGCGTGACAGTCTGGTCTAACGTGTAGCGGCCAGCGTGACGTGACAGTCTGGTCTAATGTGTAGCGGCCAGCGTGACAGTCTGATCTAACGTGTATCGGCCAGCGTGGCGTGACAGTCTGGTCTAACGTGTATCGGCCAGCGTGGCGTGACAGTCTGGTCTAATGTGTAGCGGCCAGCGTGACGTGACAGTCTGGTCTAACGTGTAGCGGCCAGCGTGACAGTCTGGTCTAACGTGTAGCGGCCAGCGTGACAGTCTGGTCTAACGTGTAGCGGCCAGCGTGACAGTCTGGTCTAATGTGTAGCGGCCAGCGTGACAGTCTGGTCTAATGTGTAGCGGCCAGCGTGACAGTCTGGTCTAATGTGTAGCGGCCAGCGTGACGTGACAGTCTGGTCTAACGTGTAGCGGCCAGCGTGGCGTGACAGTCTGGTCTAACGTGTAGCGGCCAGCGTGGCGTGACAGTCTGGTCTAACGTGTAGCGGCCAGCGTGGCGTGACAGTCTGGTCTAACGTGTAGCGGCCAGCGTGACAGTCTGATCTAACGTGTATCGGCCAGCGTGGCGTGACAGTCTGGTCTAACGTGTATCGGCCAGCGTGGCGTGACAGTCTGGTCTAACGTGTATCGGCCAGCGTGGCGTGACAGTCTGGTCTAACGTGTATCGGCCAGCGTGGCGTGACAGTCTGGTCTAACGTGTAGCGGCCAGCGTGACAGGCTGGTCTAATGTGTAGCGGCCAGCGTGGCGTGACAGTCTGGTCTAATGTGTAGCGGCCAGCGTGACGTGACAGTCTGGTCTAACGTGTATCGGCCAGCGTGACAGTCTGGTCTAATGTGTTGCGGCCAGCGTGGCGTGACAGTCTGGTCTAATGTGTAGCGGCCAGCGTGACAGTCTGGTCTAACGTGTAGCGGCCAGCGTGACAGTCTGGTCTAACGTGTAGCGGCCAGCGTGACAGTCTGGTCTAACGTGTAGCGGCCAGCGTGGCGTGACAGTCTGGTCTAACGTGTAGCGGCCAGCGTGACAGTCTGATCTAACGTGTATCGGCCAGCGTGGCGTGACAGTCTGGTCTAACGTGTATCGGCCAGCGTGGCGTGACAGTCTGGTCTAACGTGTATCGGCCAGCGTGGCGTGACAGTCTGGTCTAACGTGTATCGGCCAGCGTGGCGTGACAGTCTGGTCTAACGTGTAGCGGCCAGCGTGACAGGCTGGTCTAATGTGTAGCGGCCAGCGTGGCGTGACAGTCTGGTCTAATGTGTAGCGGCCAGCGTGACGTGACAGTCTGGTCTAACGTGTATCGGCCAGCGTGACAGTCTGGTCTAATGTGTTGCGGCCAGCGTGGCGTGACAGTCTGGTCTAATGTGTAGCGGCCAGCGTGACAGTCTGGTCTAACGTGTAGCGGCCAGCGTGACAGTCTGGTCTAACGTGTAGCGGCCAGCGTGACAGTCTGGTCTAACGTGTAGCGGCCAGCGTGACAGTCTGGTCTAACGTGTAGCGGCCAGCGTGACAGTCTGGTCTAACGTGTAGCGGCCAGCGTGACAGTCTGGTCTAACGTGTAGCGGCCAGCGTGACAGTCTGGTCTAACGTGTAGCGGCCAGCGTGACAGTCTGGTCTAACGTGTAGCGGCCAGCGTGACAGTCTGGTCTAACGTGTAGCGGCCAGCGTGACAGTCTGATCTAACGTGTAGCGGCCAGCGTGGCGTGACAGTCTGGTCTAACGTGTAGCGGCCAGCGTGACGTGACAGTCTGGTCTAACGTGTAGCGGCCGGCGTGACAGTCTGATCTAACGTGTAGCGGCCGGCGTGACAGTCTGGTCTAACGTGTAGCGGCCGGCGTGACAGTCTGGTCTAACGTGTAGCGGCCAGCGTGACAGTCTGGTCTAACGTGTAGCGGCCAGCGTGACAGTCTGGTCTAATGTGTAGCGGCCAGCGTGGCGTGACAGTCTGGTCTAATGTGTAGCGGCCAGCGTGACAGTCTGGTCTAACGTGTAGCGGCCAGCGTGACAGTCTGGTCTAACGTGTATCGGCCAGCGTGGCGTGACAGTCTGGTCTAACGTGTAGCGGCCAGCGTGGCGTGACAGTCTGGTCTAATGTGTAGCGGCCAGCGTGACGTGACAGTCTGGTCTAACGTGTAGCGGCCAGCGTGGCGTGACAGTCTGGTCTAACGTGTAGCGGCCAGCGTGGCGTGACAGTCTGGTCTAATGTGTAGCGGCCAGCGTGACAGTCTGGTCTAATGTGTAGCGGCCAGCGTGACAGTCTGGTCTAATGTGTAGCGGCCAGCGTGACAGTCTGGTCTAATGTGTAGCGGCCAGCGTGACAGTCTGGTCTAATGTGTAGCGGCCAGCGTGGCGTGACAGTCTGGTCTAATGTGTAGCGGCCAGCGTGACAGTCTGGTCTAACGTGTAGCGGCCAGCGTGGCGTGACAGTCTGGTCTAACGTGTAGCGGCCAGCGTGACGTGACAGTCTGGTCTAATGTGTAGCGGCCAGCGTGACAGTCTGATCTAACGTGTATCGGCCAGCGTGGCGTGACAGTCTGGTCTAACGTGTATCGGCCAGCGTGGCGTGACAGTCTGGTCTAATGTGTAGCGGCCAGCGTGACAGTCTGGTCTAATGTGTAGCGGCCAGCGTGACAGTCTGGTCTAACGTGTATCGGCCAGCGTGGCGTGACAGTCTGGTCTAACGTGTATCGGCCAGCGTGGCGTGACAGTCTGGTCTAATGTGTAGCGGCCAGCGTGACGTGACAGTCTGGTCTAACGTGTAGCGGCCAGCGTGGCGTGACAGTCTGGTCTAACGTGTAGCGGCCAGCGTGGCGTGACAGTCTGGTCTAACGTGTAGCGGCCAGCGTGGCGTGACAGTCTGGTCTAACGTGTAGCGGCCAGCGTGGCGTGACAGTCTGGTCTAATGTGTAGCGGCCAGCGTGACAGTCTGGTCTAATGTGTAGCGGCCAGCGTGACAGTCTGGTCTAACGTGTAGCGGCCAGCGTGACAGTCTGGTCTAACGTGTAGCGGCCAGCGTGGCGTGACAGTCTGGTCTAACGTGTAGCGGCCAGCGTGACGTGACAGTCTGGTCTAATGTGTAGCGGCCAGCGTGACAGTCTGATCTAACGTGTATCGGCCAGCGTGGCGTGACAGTCTGGTCTAACGTGTAGCGGCCAGCGTGGCGTGACAGTCTGGTCTAATGTGTAGCGGCCAGCGTGACGTGACAGTCTGGTCTAACGTGTAGCGGCCAGCGTGACAGTCTGGTCTATCGTGTAGCGGCCAGCGTGACAGTCTGGTCTAACGTGTAGCGGCCAGCGTGACAGTCTGGTCTAATGTGTAGCGGCCAGCGTGACAGTCTGGTCTAATGTGTAGCGGCCAGCGTGACAGTCTGGTCTAATGTGTAGCGGCCAGCGTGACAGTCTGGTCTAATGTGTAGCGGCCAGCGTGACGTGACAGTCTGGTCTAACGTGTAGCGGCCAGCGTGGCGTGACAGTCTGGTCTAACGTGTAGCGGCCAGCGTGGCGTGACAGTCTGGTCTAACGTGTAGCGGCCAGCGTGACGTGACAGTCTGGTCTAATGTGTAGCGGCCAGCGTGACAGTCTGATCTAACGTGTATCGGCCAGCGTGGCGTGACAGTCTGGTCTAACGTGTATCGGCCAGCGTGGCGTGACAGTCTGGTCTAATGTGTAGCGGCCAGCGTGACAGTCTGGTCTAATGTGTAGCGGCCAGCGTGACAGTCTGGTCTAACGTGTATCGGCCAGCGTGGCGTGACAGTCTGGTCTAACGTGTATCGGCCAGCGTGGCGTGACAGTCTGGTCTAATGTGTAGCGGCCAGCGTGACGTGACAGTCTGGTCTAACGTGTAGCGGCCAGCGTGACAGTCTGGTCTAACGTGTAGCGGCCAGCGTGACAGTCTGGTCTAACGTGTAGCGGCCAGCGTGACAGTCTGGTCTAATGTGTAGCGGCCAGCGTGACAGTCTGGTCTAATGTGTAGCGGCCAGCGTGACAGTCTGGTCTAATGTGTAGCGGCCAGCGTGACAGTCTGGTCTAATGTGTAGCGGCCAGCGTGACGTGACAGTCTGGTCTAACGTGTAGCGGCCAGCGTGGCGTGACAGTCTGGTCTAACGTGTAGCGGCCAGCGTGGCGTGACAGTCTGGTCTAACGTGTAGCGGCCAGCGTGACGTGACAGTCTGGTCTAATGTGTAGCGGCCAGCGTGACAGTCTGATCTAACGTGTATCGGCCAGCGTGGCGTGACAGTCTGGTCTAACGTGTATCGGCCAGCGTGGCGTGACAGTCTGGTCTAATGTGTAGCGGCCAGCGTGACAGTCTGGTCTAATGTGTAGCGGCCAGCGTGACAGTCTGGTCTAACGTGTATCGGCCAGCGTGGCGTGACAGTCTGGTCTAACGTGTATCGGCCAGCGTGGCGTGACAGTCTGGTCTAATGTGTAGCGGCCAGCGTGACGTGACAGTCTGGTCTAACGTGTATCGGCCAGCGTGGCGTGACAGTCTGGTCTAACGTGTATCGGCCAGCGTGGCGTGACAGTCTGGTCTAACGTGTAGCGGCCAGCGTGGCGTGACAGTCTGGTCTAACGTGTAGCGGCCAGCGTGGCGTGACAGTCTGGTCTAATGTGTAGCGGCCAGCGTGACAGTCTGGTCTAATGTGTAGCGGCCAGCGTGACAGTCTGGTCTAACGTGTAGCGGCCAGCGTGACAGTCTGGTCTAACGTGTAGCGGCCAGCGTGGCGTGACAGTCTGGTCTAACGTGTAGCGGCCAGCGTGACGTGACAGTCTGGTCTAATGTGTAGCGGCCAGCGTGACAGTCTGATCTAACGTGTATCGGCCAGCGTGGCGTGACAGTCTGGTCTAACGTGTATCGGCCAGCGTGGCGTGACAGTCTGGTCTAACGTGTAGCGGCCAGCGTGACGTGACAGTCTGGTCTAACGTGTAGCGGCCAGCGTGACAGTCTGGTCTAACGTGTAGCGGCCAGCGTGACAGTCTGGTCTAACGTGTAGCGGCCAGCGTGACAGTCTGGTCTAATGTGTAGCGGCCAGCGTGACAGTCTGGTCTAATGTGTAGCGGCCAGCGTGACAGTCTGGTCTAATGTGTAGCGGCCAGCGTGACAGTCTGGTCTAACGTGTAGCGGCCAGCGTGACGTGACAGTCTGGTCTAACGTGTAGCGGCCAGCGTGGCGTGACAGTCTGGTCTAACGTGTAGCGGCCAGCGTGGCGTGACAGTCTGGTCTAACGTGTAGCGGCCAGCGTGGCGTGACAGTCTGGTCTAACGTGTAGCGGCCAGCGTGGCGTGACAGTCTGGTCTAACGTGTAGCGGCCAGCGTGACAGTCTGATCTAACGTGTATCGGCCAGCGTGGCGTGACAGTCTGGTCTAACGTGTATCGGCCAGCGTGGCGTGACAGTCTGGTCTAACGTGTATCGGCCAGCGTGGCGTGACAGTCTGGTCTAACGTGTATCGGCCAGCGTGGCGTGACAGTCTGGTCTAACGTGTAGCGGCCAGCGTGACAGGCTGGTCTAATGTGTAGCGGCCAGCGTGGCGTGACAGTCTGGTCTAATGTGTAGCGGCCAGCGTGACGTGACAGTCTGGTCTAACGTGTATCGGCCAGCGTGACAGTCTGGTCTAATGTGTTGCGGCCAGCGTGGCGTGACAGTCTGGTCTAATGTGTAGCGGCCAGCGTGACAGTCTGGTCTAACGTGTAGCGGCCAGCGTGACAGTCTGGTCTAACGTGTAGCGGCCAGCGTGACAGTCTGGTCTAACGTGTAGCGGCCAGCGTGGCGTGACAGTCTGGTCTAACGTGTAGCGGCCAGCGTGACAGTCTGATCTAACGTGTATCGGCCAGCGTGGCGTGACAGTCTGGTCTAACGTGTATCGGCCAGCGTGGCGTGACAGTCTGGTCTAACGTGTAGCGGCCAGCGTGACAGGCTGGTCTAATGTGTAGCGGCCAGCGTGGCGTGACAGTCTGGTCTAATGTGTAGCGGCCAGCGTGACGTGACAGTCTGGTCTAACGTGTATCGGCCAGCGTGACAGTCTGGTCTAATGTGTTGCGGCCAGCGTGGCGTGACAGTCTGGTCTAATGTGTAGCGGCCAGCGTGACAGTCTGGTCTAACGTGTAGCGGCCAGCGTGACAGTCTGGTCTAACGTGTAGCGGCCAGCGTGACAGTCTGGTCTAACGTGTAGCGGCCAGCGTGGCGTGACAGTCTGGTCTAACGTGTAGCGGCCAGCGTGACAGTCTGATCTAACGTGTATCGGCCAGCGTGGCGTGACAGTCTGGTCTAACGTGTATCGGCCAGCGTGGCGTGACAGTCTGGTCTAACGTGTAGCGGCCAGCGTGACAGGCTGGTCTAATGTGTAGCGGCCAGCGTGGCGTGACAGTCTGGTCTAATGTGTAGCGGCCAGCGTGACGTGACAGTCTGGTCTAACGTGTAGCGGCCAGCGTGACAGTCTGGTCTAATGTGTTGCGGCCAGCGTGGCGTGACAGTCTGGTCTAATGTGTAGCGGCCAGCGTGACAGTCTGATCTAACGTGTAGCGGCCAGCGTGCGTGACAGTCTGGTCTAACGTGTAGCGGCCAGCGTGACAGTCTGGTCTAACGTGTAGCGGCCAGCGTGACAGTCTGGTCTAACGTGTAGCGGCCAGCGTGACAGTCTGGTCTAACGTGTAGCGGCCAGCGTGACAGTCTGGTCTAACGTGTAGCGGCCAGCGTGACAGTCTGGTCTAACGTGTAGCGGCCAGCGTGACAGTCTGGTCTAACGTGTAGCGGCCAGCGTGACAGTCTGGTCTAACGTGTAGCGGCCAGCGTGACAGTCTGGTCTAACGTGTAGCGGCCAGCGTGACAGTCTGGTCTAACGTGTAGCGGCCAGCGTGACAGTCTGGTCTAACGTGTAGCGGCCAGGCGTGACAGTCTGGTCTAACGTGTAGCGGCCAGCGTGCGTGACAGTCTGGTCTAACGTGTAGCGGCCAGCGTGGCGTGACAGTCTGGTCTAACGTGTAGCGGCCAGCGTGGCGTGACAGTCTGGTCTAACGTGTAGCGGCCAGCGTGGCGTGACAGTCTGGTCTAACGTGTAGCGGCCAGCGTGGCGTGACAGTCTGGTCTAACGTGTAGCGGCCAGCGTGGCGTGACAGTCTGGTCTAACGTGTAGCGGCCAGCGTGGCGTGACAGTCTGGTCTAACGTGTAGCGGCCAGCGTGGCGTGACAGTCTGGTCTAACGTGTAGCGGCCAGCGTGGCGTGACAGTCTGGTCTAACGTGTAGCGGCCAGCGTGGCGTGACAGTCTGGTCTAACGTGTAGCGGCCAGCGTGGCGTGACAGTCTGGTCTAACGTGTAGCGGCCAGCGTGGCGTGACAGTCTGGTCTAACGTGTAGCGGCCAGCGTGGCGTGACAGTCTGGTCTAACGTGTAGCGGCCAGCGTGGCGTGACAGTCTGGTCTAACGTGTAGCGGCCAGCGTGGCGTGACAGTCTGGTCTAACGTGTAGCGGCCAGCGTGGCGTGACAGTCTGGTCTAACGTGTAGCGGCCAGCGTGGCGTGACAGTCTGGTCTAACGTGTAGCGGCCAGCGTGACAGTCTGGTCTAACGTGTAGCGGCCAGCGTGACAGTCTGGTCTAACGTGTAGCGGCCAGCGTGACAGTCTGGTCTAACGTGTAGCGGCCAGCGTGACAGTCTGGTCTAACGTGTAGCGGCCAGCGTGACAGTCTGGTCTAACGTGTAGCGGCCAGCGTGACAGTCTGGTCTAACGTGTAGCGGCCAGCGTGACAGTCTGGTCTAACGTGTAGCGGCCAGGCGTGACAGTCTGGTCTAACGTGTAGCGGCCAGCGTGACAGTCTGGTCTAACGTGTAGCGGCCAGCGTGGGTGACAGTCTGGTCTAACGTGTAGCGGCCAGCGTGGCGTGACAGTCTGGTCTAACGTGTAGCGGCCAGCGTGGCGTGACAGTCTGGTCTAACGTGTAGCGGCCAGCGTGGCGTGACAGTCTGGTCTAACGTGTAGCGGCCAGCGTGGCGTGACAGTCTGGTCTAACGTGTAGCGGCCAGCGTGGCGTGACAGTCTGGTCTAACGTGTAGCGGCCAGCGTGGCGTGACAGTCTGGTCTAACGTGTAGCGGCCAGCGTGGCGTGACAGTCTGGTCTAACGTGTAGCGGCCAGCGTGACAGTCTGGTCTAACGTGTAGCGGCCAGCGTGACAGTCTGGTCTAACGTGTAGCGGCCAGCGTGACAGTCTGGTCTAACGTGTAGCGGCCAGCGTGACAGTCTGGTCTAACGTGTAGCGGCCAGCGTGACAGTCTGGTCTAACGTGTAGCGGCCAGCGTGACAGTCTGGTCTAACGTGTAGCGGCCAGCGTGACAGTCTGGTCTAACGTGTAGCGGCCAGCGTGACAGTCTGGTCTAACGTGTAGCGGCCAGCGTGACAGTCTGGTCTAACGTGTAGCGGCCAGCGTGACAGTCTGGTCTAACGTGTAGCGGCCAGCGTGACAGTCTGGTCTAACGTGTAGCGGCCAGGCGTGACAGTCTGGTCTAACGTGTAGCGGCCAGCGTGACAGTCTGGTCTAACGTGTAGCGGCCAGCGTGACAGTCTGGTCTAACGTGTAGCGGCCAGCGTGACAGTCTGGTCTAACGTGTAGCGGCCAGCGTGACAGTCTGGTCTAACGTGTAGCGGCCAGCGTGACAGTCTGGTCTAACGTGTAGCGGCCAGCGTGACAGTCTGGTCTAACGTGTAGCGGCCAGCGTGACAGTCTGGTCTAACGTGTAGCGGCCAGCGTGACAGTCTGGTCTAACGTGTAGCGGCCAGCGTGACAGTCTGGTCTAATGTGTAGCGGCCAGGCGTGACAGTCTGGTCTAACGTGTAGCGGCCAGCGTGGCGTGACAGTCTGGTCTAACGTGTAGCGGCCAGCGTGACAGTCTGGTCTAATGTGTAGCGGCCAGCGTGGCGTGACAGTCTGGTCTAACGTGTAGCGGCCAGCGTGGCGTGACAGTCTGGTCTAACGTGTAGCGGCCAGCGTGACAGTCTGGTCTAACGTGTAGCGGCCAGCGTGGCGTGACAGTCTGGTCTAACGTGTAGCGGCCAGCGTGGCGTGACAGTCTGGTCTAATGTGTAGCGGCCAGCGTGACGTGACAGTCTGGTCTAACGTGTATCGGCCAGCGTGGCGTGACAGTCTGGTCTAACGTGTAGCGGCCAGCGTGGCGTGACAGTCTGGTCTAATGTGTAGCGGCCAGCGTGACAGTCTGGTCTAATGTGTAGCGGCCAGCGTGACAGTCTGGTCTAATGTGTAGCGGCCAGCGTGACAGTCTGGTCTAATGTGTAGCGGCCAGCGTGGCGTGACAGTCTGGTCTAATGTGTAGCGGCCAGCGTGACAGTCTGGTCTAACGTGTAGCGGCCAGCGTGGCGTGACAGTCTGGTCTAACGTGTAGCGGCCAGCGTGACGTGACAGTCTGGTCTAATGTGTAGCGGCCAGCGTGACAGTCTGATCTAACGTGTATCGGCCAGCGTGGCGTGACAGTCTGGTCTAACGTGTATCGGCCAGCGTGGCGTGACAGTCTGGTCTAATGTGTAGCGGCCAGCGTGACAGTCTGGTCTAATGTGTAGCGGCCAGCGTGACAGTCTGGTCTAATGTGTAGCGGCCAGCGTGACAGTCTGATCTAACGTGTATCGGCCAGCGTGGCGTGACAGTCTGGTCTAACGTGTATCGGCCAGCGTGGCGTGACAGTCTGGTCTAATGTGTAGCGGCCAGCGTGACGTGACAGTCTGGTCTAACGTGTATCGGCCAGCGTGGCGTGACAGTCTGGTCTAACGTGTATCGGCCAGCGTGGCGTGACAGTCTGGTCTAACGTGTAGCGGCCAGCGTGGCGTGACAGTCTGGTCTAATGTGTAGCGGCCAGCGTGACAGTCTGGTCTAATGTGTAGCGGCCAGCGTGACAGTCTGGTCTAACGTGTAGCGGCCAGCGTGACAGTCTGGTCTAACGTGTAGCGGCCAGCGTGGCGTGACAGTCTGGTCTAACGTGTAGCGGCCAGCGTGACGTGACAGTCTGGTCTAATGTGTAGCGGCCAGCGTGACAGTCTGATCTAACGTGTATCGGCCAGCGTGGCGTGACAGTCTGGTCTAACGTGTATCGGCCAGCGTGGCGTGACAGTCTGGTCTAACGTGTAGCGGCCAGCGTGACGTGACAGTCTGGTCTAACGTGTATCGGCCAGCGTGACAGTCTGGTCTAACGTGTAGCGGCCAGCGTGACAGTCTGGTCTAATGTGTAGCGGCCAGCGTGACAGTCTGGTCTAATGTGTAGCGGCCAGCGTGACAGTCTGGTCTAATGTGTAGCGGCCAGCGTGACAGTCTGGTCTAATGTGTAGCGGCCAGCGTGACAGTCTGGTCTAACGTGTAGCGGCCAGCGTGACAGTCTGGTCTAACGTGTAGCGGCCAGCGTGACGTGACAGTCTGGTCTAACGTGTAGCGGCCAGCGTGGCGTGACAGTCTGGTCTAACGTGTAGCGGCCAGCGTGGCGTGACAGTCTGGTCTAACGTGTAGCGGCCAGCGTGACAGTCTGATCTAACGTGTATCGGCCAGCGTGGCGTGACAGTCTGGTCTAACGTGTATCGGCCAGCGTGGCGTGACAGTCTGGTCTAACGTGTATCGGCCAGAGTGGCGTGACAGTCTGGTCTAACGTGTATCGGCCAGCGTGGCGTGACAGTCTGGTCTAACGTGTAGCGGCCAGCGTGGCGTGACAGTCTGGTCTAACGTGTAGCGGCCAGCGTGACAGTCTGGTCTAATGTGTAGCGGCCAGCGTGGCGTGACAGTCTGGTCTAACGTGTAGCGGCCAGCGTGACGTGACAGTCTGGTCTAACGTGTATCGGCCAGCGTGACAGTCTGGTCTAACGTGTAGCGGCCAGCGTGACAGTCTGATCTAACGTGTAGCGGCCAGCGTGGCGTGACAGTCTGGTCTAACGTGTATCGGCCAGCGTGGCGTGACAGTCTGGTCTAACGTGTATCGGCCAGCGTGGCGTGACAGTCTGGTCTAACGTGTATCGGCCAGCGTGGCGTGACAGTCTGGTCTAACGTGTAGCGGCCAGCGTGACAGTCTGGTCTAATGTGTAGCGGCCAGCGTGGCGTGACAGTCTGGTCTAACGTGTAGCGGCCAGCGTGACGTGACAGTCTGGTCTAACGTGTAGCGGCCAGCGTGACGTGACAGTCTGGTCTAACGTGTAGCGGCCAGCGTGACAGTCTGGTCTAATGTGTAGCGGCCAGCGTGACAGTCTGGTCTAACGTGTAGCGGCCAGCGTGACAGTCTGGTCTAACGTGTAGCGGCCAGCGTGACAGTCTGGTCTAACGTGTAGCGGCCAGCGTGACAGTCTGGTCTAACGTGTAGCGGCCAGCGTGACAGTCTGGTCTAATGTGTAGCGGCCAGCGTGGCGTGACAGTCTGGTCTAATGTGTAGCGGCCAGCGTGACAGTCTGGTCTAACGTGTAGCGGCCAGCGTGACAGTCTGGTCTAACGTGTATCGGCCAGCGTGGCGTGACAGTCTGGTCTAACGTGTATCGGCCAGCGTGGCGTGACAGTCTGGTCTAACGTGTAGCGGCCAGCGTGACGTGACAGTCTGGTCTAACGTGTATCGGCCAGCGTGGCGTGACAGTCTGGTCTAACGTGTAGCGGCCAGCGTGACAGTCTGATCTAACGTGTATCGGCCAGCGTGGCGTGACAGTCTGGTCTAACGTGTATCGGCCAGCGTGGCGTGACAGTCTGGTCTAATGTGTAGCGGCCAGCGTGACGTGACAGTCTGGTCTAACGTGTATCGGCCAGCGTGACAGTCTGGTCTAACGTGTAGCGGCCAGCGTGACAGTCTGGTCTAACGTGTAGCGGCCAGCGTGACAGTCTGGTCTAACGTGTAGCGGCCAGCGTGACAGTCTGGTCTAACGCGTAGCGGCCAGCGTGACAGTCTGGTCTAACGTGTAGCGGCCAGCGTGACAGTCTGGTCTAACGTGTAGCGGCCAGCGTGACAGTCTGGTCTAACGTGTAGCGGCCAGCGTGACAGTCTGGTCTAACGTGTAGCGGCCAGCGTGACAGTCTGATCTAACGTGTAGCGGCCAGCGTGGCGTGACAGTCTGATCTAACGTGTAGCGGCCGGCGTGGCGTGACAGTCTGATCTAACGTGTAGCGGCCGGCGTGACAGTCTGGTCTAACGTGTAGCGGCCAGCGTGGCGTGACAGTCTGGTCTAACGTGTAGCGGCCAGCGTGGCGTGACAGTCTGGTCTAACGTGTAGCGGCCAGCGTGGCGTGACAGTCTGGTCTAACGTGTAGCGGCCAGCGTGGCGTGACAGTCTGGTCTAACGTGTAGCGGCCAGCGTGACAGTCTGGTCTAACGTGTAGCGGCCAGCGTGGCGTGACAGTCTGGTCTAACGTGTAGCGGCCAGCGTGGCGTGACAGTCTGGTCTAACGTGTAGCGGCCAGCGTGGCGTGACAGTCTGGTCTAACGTGTAGCGGCCAGCGTGGCGTGACAGTCTGGTCTAACGTGTAGCGGCCAGCGTGGCGTGACAGTCTGGTCTAACGTGTAGCGGCCAGCGTGGCGTGACAGTCTGGTCTAACGTGTAGCGGCCAGCGTGGCGTGACAGTCTGGTCTAACGTGTAGCGGCCAGCGTGGCGTGACAGTCTGGTCTAACGTGTAGCGGCCAGCGTGGCGTGACAGTCTGGTCTAACGTGTAGCGGCCAGCGTGGCGTGACAGTCTGGTCTAACGTGTAGCGGCCAGCGTGGCGTGACAGTCTGGTCTAACGTGTAGCGGCCAGCGTGGCGTGACAGTCTGGTCTAACGTGTAGCGGCCAGCGTGGCGTGACAGTCTGGTCTAACGTGTAGCGGCCAGCGTGGCGTGACAGTCTGGTCTAACGTGTAGCGGCCAGCGTGGCGTGACAGTCTGGTCTAACGTGTAGCGGCCAGCGTGGCGTGACAGTCTGGTCTAACGTGTAGCGGCCAGCGTGGCGTGACAGTCTGGTCTAACGTGTAGCGGCCAGCGTGGCGTGACAGTCTGGTCTAACGTGTAGCGGCCAGCGTGGCGTGACAGTCTGGTCTAACGTGTAGCGGCCAGCGTGGCGTGACAGTCTGGTCTAACGTGTAGCGGCCAGCGTGGCGTGACAGTCTGGTCTAACGTGTAGCGGCCAGCGTGGCGTGACAGTCTGGTCTAACGTGTAGCGGCCAGCGTGGCGTGACAGTCTGGTCTAACGTGTAGCGGCCAGCGTGGCGTGACAGTCTGGTCTAACGTGTAGCGGCCAGCGGCGTGACAGTCTGGTCTAACGTGTAGCGGCCAGCGTGACAGTCTGGTCTAACGTGTAGCGGCCAGCGTGACAGTCTGGTCTAACGTGTAGCGGCCAGCGTGACAGTCTGGTCTAACGTGTAGCGGCCAGCGTGACAGTCTGGTCTAACGTGTAGCGGCCAGCGTGACAGTCTGGTCTAACGTGTAGCGGCCAGCGTGACAGTCTGGTCTAACGTGTAGCGGCCAGCGTGACAGTCTGGTCTAACGTGTAGCGGCCAGCGTGACAGTCTGGTCTAACGTGTAGCGGCCAGCGTGACAGTCTGGTCTAACGTGTAGCGGCCAGCGTGGCAGTCTGGTCTAACGTGTAGCGGCCAGCGTGGCAGTCTGGTCTAACGTGTAGCGGCCAGCGTGGCGTGACAGTCTGGTCTAACGTGTAGCGGCCAGCGTGGCGTGACAGTCTGGTCTAACGTGTAGCGGCCAGCGTGGCGTGACAGTCTGGTCTAACGTGTAGCGGCCAGCGTGGCGTGACAGTCTGGTCTAACGTGTAGCGGCCAGCGTGACAGTCTGGTCTAACGTGTAGCGGCCAGCGTGACAGTCTGGTCTAACGTGTAGCGGCCAGCGTGACAGTCTGGTCTAACGTGTAGCGGCCAGCGTGACAGTCTGGTCTAACGTGTAGCGGCCAGCGTGACAGTCTGGTCTAACGTGTAGCGGCCAGCGTGACAGTCTGGTCTAACGTGTAGCGGCCAGCGTGACAGTCTGGTCTAACGTGTAGCGGCCAGCGTGACAGTCTGGTCTAACGTGTAGCGGCCAGCGTGACAGTCTGGTCTAACGTGTAGCGGCCAGCGTGACAGTCTGGTCTAACGTGTAGCGGCCAGCGTGACAGTCTGGTCTAACGTGTAGCGGCCAGCGTGACAGTCTGGTCTAACGTGTAGCGGCCAGCGTGACAGTCTGGTCTAATGTGTAGCGGCCGGCGTGACAGTCTGGTCTAACGTGTAGCGGCCAGCGTGGCGTGACAGTCTGGTCTAATGTGTAGCGGCCAGCGTGACAGTCTGGTCTGTCATGAGGCAGATGAGGCTGTTTCTATATTCAGTCAGTTGTAAGCCTTGGCAGGTAGTTTGTCCATCGGTATATTTTCTGACTGTGGCATACACCTCAACACAGACAATGACAGGACAAGATTAGCTGTTGAGACAAGAAGAAGCAGCAAGTCTGTATAGAGAGTCAAACATATTTATGAATCCACACTGAGCGCAGAATAGCGCTTGTTTAGAGTCTCTCTACAAGTCCTTCCATGTAACATCCTCTTCCTGTCCTTCACACTAGAAACTACCGCTTGGTAACTGGTCGACTATTTTCACAGGCTATAAAATGCAGCATTCACAATCCAAATGACAGAGGTAAAATAAAATTCTAAAAAAATAAATAACTCAAATATTCAGTGACAGCTACCTAGTCTTTATAAATACAACCAAACAATATTAACATCATTAAACAAATGGCATGGGAAAAGGCCTGACAATGTAACCAAACCTTTCTATCCACAGAAGGTGCTATTCCACAGTATAATTTATTCATTCTAGTGGGCAAATGAATGAATGCCAGCAGATTAAAGAAATCATTCTTACTCTATTGTACTGTTTGATTGGATAATAGTTGATTTGACCTTAGTTATCAGTGTTAAAAGGTCAAATATAAGTCACAATTCTGATGCAATGTCTGCTGGGTAACAGATCTCGTCTTCTTTACCGGGTTGGTTCAACTGAGAAGACAGGAGGTAAAACAGGACAAGTTTAAAGGAAAAACATTTCACTTGATAATCTTCTATACTCCACTGATAAAATACAGATGTTTCTAACATAATCCATTGCCTAATAAGTTAACAGATTACTGCGACAGGTAGTCTAGTGGTTAGAGCGTTGGGCCAGTAACCGAAAGGTTGCTGGATCGAATCCCCGAGCTGACTAGTTAAATAAAGGATAAAGAAATAAAATATTCTAGATCCACTGATAACCAAGGCTGATTTGGAACTAAGCAGCACTTACTGTAAGATGAGATGTCGATCTCGTCGGGCAGCTCACTGATGTTCACCTCGAATCGGTCCTGGACGTCGTTAAGTGTACGGGCATCCGTCTCATCAGACACAAATGTGATGGCCAGGCCTTTGGTGCCAAACCTGCCCGCCCTGGCAACCTGATGAGTAAGACGCACACAAACAACTTCAAAAACTGCTTTATAACGA
Organism: Salmo salar; assembly: GCF_965601325.2. NCBI lineage: Eukaryota > Metazoa > Chordata > Actinopteri > Salmoniformes > Salmonidae > Salmo > Salmo salar. Next base: position 40,181,963 of record NC_138317.1, read on the forward strand.
AGTAACCTTATAATGATGCTGCTACTGGTAAGACGGACAGACGAGGCTTTAACAAAACAACCTGTATCAGCGTGTTTGAGGGGATACAGCTGAGCAAGGCGAGGCTCAGAATTACTCATCTACATCACGTCATGAGTCGTAGACAGTCTTTAATAGTCTACGGGACAGTCTTTAGGGTAGGGGGCAGAATTCGGGAATTTTGGATGAAAAGCGTGCCCAAATTAAAACTGCCTGCTACTCAGGCCCAGAAGCTAGGATATGCATATAATTAGTAGATTTGGATAGAAAAAAAACTCGAAAGTTTCCAAAATTGTTAAAATAATGTCTGAGTTTAACAGAACTGATATGGCAGGTGAAAACCTGAGGAAAATCCATCCAGGAAGTACTATTATTTTGAAAGGCTGTTTTTTCATTGAAAGCCTATCCACCATACAAAGTATGATCATCAGTTCATGATCTCTATGGCTTCTTCTACATGTGGCCAGTCTTTAGGCATTGTTTCAGGCTTTTACTCTGAAAAATGAGGGAGATACAGCACTTTCAATGAGAGGACAGTGGACATTTCCAGACTTGAGTCCTGCGTGTGACCGGGAGCGTGCCTTTGTTTCTCCTTTTCTATTGACGAAGCTATTGTCCGGTTGAAATATGATCGATTATTTATTACAAAAAACAACCTGAGGATGAATTTTAAACATCGTTTGACATGTTTCTACTAACTTTTATTGTACTTTTTTGACTTTTCATCTTGATGTTGAGAGTGCGCATTGTGCCTTTGGATTACTGAACTAAATGCACCAAGGTTTTTGGACATAAAGAGGGACATTATCGAACAAAACAAACATTTATTGTCTAACATGGAGACCTGGGAGTGCCACCAGATGAAGATCAAAGGTAAATGATTAATTTTAACGCTATTTCTGACTTTTGTGAGCCCTATCCTTGGCTGGAAAATGGCTGTATGGTTTTCTGTGACTAGGCGCTGACCTAACATAATCGCATGGTGTGCTTTCTCCGTAAAGCCTTTTTGAAATCGGACACTGTGGTTGGATTAACAAGAAGTTTATCTTTAAAATGGTGTATAATACTTGTATGTTTGAGGAATTTTAATTATGGGATTTCTGTTGTTTTGAATTAGGCGCCCTGCAATTTCACTGGCTGTTGTTGAGGTGGGACGCTAGGTTAATAGTCTACGGGACTTACCCTGTGCAGGTACGTGTCAGAGTCTTCTGGCATGTCGTAGTTGAAGGCGATGTTGACCCTCTCGATATCCATCCCTCTGCCAAACAGGTTGGTTGCCACCAGGATACGTCTCTGGAAGTCTTTAAATTGTTGGTAACGAGAGAGACTGGGGAAGGACATCGGGGAGAAAGAGGGGGTGGAATTAGTTTAGATAGTATTCATGTTGAATATAATACAGACAAAACAGAACCACACACCAACCATCTACGTACCGTTCCTCCTGAGGCATCCCGCGGTGGATGGCAATAGCCGGGAAGTTCTGCTCAACCAACAGCTGGGCCAGAGCAACACAGCGCTGAACGGACTTCACAAAGATCACCACCTATAATAACACATAATATCACTACACACACACACTGGGCCAGACCAACACACCACACACTGGGCCAGACCAACACACCACACACTGGGCCAGACCATCACACCACACACTGGGCCAGACCAACACAGCGCTGAACGGACTTCACAAAGATCACCACCTATAATAACACATAATATCACTACACACACACACTGGGCCAGACCAACACACCACACACTGGGCCAGACCAACACAGCGCTGCACGGACATCACAACACTACATTTGACTACAGTCATTTGCATTTTTATATTCAAAATTTGACTTGTCTAGTCAGCGTTTTTTGCTTTCCCTGAATGTCCTGCCATTATGTACCACGGTGGAACACGAAACACAGTACCAGGTTGAACTAAGACATTGACTACACACACTATTTACATACAAAAACTTGCCCCAGCTAGCAATTACTTTGTTCCTGTTTCTCCTGCCAATGTGCCTCTGTGGAATATCATAATTCATTCCAGTATCTGGTTTAACATCATAATTCATTCCAGTATCTGGTTTAACATCATAATTCATTCCAGTACCTGGTTTAACATCATAATTCATTCCAGTACCTGGTTTAACATCATAATTCATTCCGACCGGCCTCACCGCTGGTTTAACATCATAATTCATTCCAGTACCTGGTTGAATTCCAGCACGTCGAGGAGATCAAAGAGCTTCCTATTCTTCTCATTGTCCTTCAGTTTGACGTAGTACTGCTGCAGCCCGTGGAGAGTCAGCTTGGTCTCATCATCAACAAAGATTTCCATCGGCTGGGTGGAGCAAGCGGTGGGACAGGGTTAGGGTGAGGGAAGGAGGGTTGGAGAGGGAGAGTGGAGGGGTGAGGCGTGTGGAGGGAAGGTAGGGGAATGAGGCACATGAGAGAGTTAACGGGGGGGGGGGGGGGGGGGGGGGGAGGTGAGGAGAGTTAACGGGGGGGTTGGGTTGATAGGAGGAAAGGGGGGAATGTTTGAGGAGAGTTAATGGGGGGAGGTGAGGAGAGTTAACGGGGGGGGGGGTGAGGAGAGTTAATGGGGGGGGTTGGGTTGGTTGGAGGAAAGGGGGGGGGGTGTTTGAGGAGAGTTAACGGGGGGGGGGGGGGGGGGGGGGGGGGTTGGGTTGGTTGGAGGAAAGGGGGGGGGGGGGGGGGGGTTTGAGGAGAGTTAACAGGGGGGGTTGACAGAGTATTTGACATGTTGTGAAGGGTTTTGAATGGTTGTTCCAGGTTTGTGAGGGACAGGTTTGTGAGGGACAGAGGAGTTGTATGTACATATAGTAATACGGTAGATTGATACACGTTCAGGAGAGGGAAGGGAAAGTAAACAGGAAGTGAAAAGGTTCCCAGAGAGCAGTGGTTAAAGTGACCAGGAAGAGGTGAATCAGAGAGACTTGAAATCCAGGGAAATAGAGAGAGAGGGGATGGGGAGTTAGAGGGACACCAAAGGATTGACGTTCACACCCACATACCCCCAGACAGACCCACATACCCACATACCCCCAGACAGACCCACATACCCCCAGACAGACCCACATACCCACATACCCCCAGACAGACCCACATACCCACATACCCCCAGACAGACCCACATACCCCCAGACATACCCACATACCCCCAGACAGACCCACATACCCACATACCCCCAGACAGACAGACAGACCCACATACCCCCAGACAGACCCACATACCCCCAGACATACCCACATACCCCCAGACAGACCCACATACCCCCATACCCCCAGACAGACCCACATACCCACATACCCCCAGACAGACCCACATACCCCCAGACATACCCACATACCCCCAGACAGACCCACATACCCACATACCCCCAGACAGACAGACAGACAGACCCACATACCCCCAGACAGACCCACATACCCCCAGACAGACCCACATACCCACATACCCCCAGACAGACCCACATACCCACATACCCCCAGACAGACCCACATACCCCCAGACAGACCCACATACCCCCAGACAGACAGACAGACCCACATACCCCCAGACAGACCCACATACCCACATACCCCCAGACAGACCCACATACCCCCAGACAGACCCACATAGCCCCAGACAGACAGACAGACAGACCCACATACCCCCAGACAGACCCACATACCCCCAGACAGACCCACATACCCCCAGACAGACAGACAGACCCACATACCCCCAGACAGACCCACATACCCACATACCCCCAGACAGACCCACATACCCACATACCCCCAGACAGACAGACAGACCCACATACCCCCAGACAGACCCACATACCCACATACCCCCAGACAGACAGACAGACCCACATACCCCAGACAGACAGACAGACCCACATACCCCCAGACAGACAGACAGACAGACAGACAGACAGACAGACAGACAGACACAGACAGGCGAGCGAGCGCCACACACACAGGACACCAATTCACATACTGATGCAACAGACAGACAGACAGACAGACAGACAGACAGACAGACAGACAGACAGACAGACAGACACAGGCGAGCGCGCACCACACACACAGGACACCAATTCACATACGATGCAACAAACATACAGACGGACATCGCTCACCCTCACTAGTCACTACTATCCACACAACCCTTGCAAAAAACAAACAAATGTCAAACGAAAAGGCATAGTGATCAGATGAAATGGCAAGTTATTGTAAACCGTAACCACAAGTAATACATTAATGCTGTAATGTCCATTAAAACAAAAAGCCTGGCCCGCATTGGAATAACTACGGCTGCTCCGCTTGACGTGAGATCGATTCATCTTCACAACACAATCATCTACACACCACTTTGACTCGGTCTCCCTGGCAGCAGCTGTGTCTAACTAAACAATGAGGAAACAGTCTGTCCATTAGATGTTCTACACGATCAATCAGGGACATCATTTACTGTGAGGATGTACATCACAGATGAATAACTCATCAATCCAATTATATCAATGACATTTAATATGTCATCTAACATTCACTCTGTCCTCTCAATCACTGTCATCTAACATTCACTCACTCTGTCCTCTCAATCACTGTCATCTAACGTTCACTGTGTGTCCTCTCAATCACTGTCATCTAACATTAACCCAGTCTGTCCTCTCAATCACTGTCATCTAACATGCACTCAGTCTGTCCTCTCAATCACTGTCATCTAACATTCACCCAGTCTGTCCTCTCAATCACTGTCATCTAACATTCACCCAGTCTGTCCTCTCAATCACTGTCATCTAACATTCACCCAGTCTGTCCTCTCAATCACTGTCATCTAACATTCACCCAGTCTGTCCTCTCAATCACTGTCATCTAACATTCACCCAGTCTGTCCTCTCAATCACTGTCATCTAACATTCACCCAGTCTGTCCTCTCAATCACTGTCATCTAACATTCACCCAGTCTGTCCTCTCAATCACTGTCATCTAATATTCACCCAGTCTGTCCTCTCAATCACTGTCATCTAACATTCACCCAGTCTGTCCTCTCAATCACTGTCATCTAACATTCACTCAGTCTGTCCTCTCAATCACTGTCATCTAACATTCACCCAGTCTGTCCTCTCAATCACTGTCATCTAACATTCACTCAGTCTGTCCTCTCAATCACTGTCATCTAACATTCACCCAGTCTGTCCTCTCAATCACTGTCATCTAACATTCACCCAGTCTGTCCTCTCAATCACTGTCATCTAACATTCACTCAGTCTGTCCTCTCAATCACTGTCATCTAACATTCACTCAGTCTGTCCTCTCAATCACTGTCATCTAACATTTCACCCAGTGTGTCCTCTCAATCACTGTCATCTAACATTCACCCAGTCTGTCCTCTCAATCACTGTCATCTAACATTCACTCAGTCTGTCCTCTCAATCACTGTCATCTAACATTCACTCAGTCTGTCCTCTCAATCACTGTCATCTAACATTCACTCAGTCTGTCCTCTCAATCACTGTCATCTAACATTTCACCCAGTGTGTCCTCTCAATCACTGTCATCTAACATTCACTCAGTCTGTCCTCTCAATCACTGTCATCTAACATTTCACCCAGTGTGTCCTCTCAATCACTGTCATCTAACATTCACCCAGTGTGTCCTCTCAATCCTAGTCGCCCTGTTACCAGGCGAAGGGTTTTAGCTGGATTGTCTTCTCTTTTCTGTTCATAGTCTATTTTTCATATGACCACAGGGCTCTTCTACCCTTAGCTACCTCTTCAAGTATTTCAGAGTTACCTCATCGATTGTAGATTCATGGCAGCTCTGTGTACTGTCTAGATTCACGTTAACACCAGACAGCTCTGTATACCGTCTAGATTCACGTCAACACCAGACAGCTCTGTATACCGTCTAGATTCACGTCAACACCAGACAGCTCTGTATACCGTCTAGATTCACGTCAACACCAGACAGCTCTGTGTACCGTCTAGATTCACGTCAACACCAGACAGCTCTGTGTACCGTCTAGATTCACGTCAACACCAGACAGCTCTGTATACCGTCTAGATTCACGTCAACACCAGACAGCTCTGTATACCGTCTAGATTCACGTCAACACCAGACAGCTCTGTATACCGTCTAGATTCACGTCAACACCAGACAGCTCTGTATACCGTCTAGATTCACGTCAACACCAGACAGCTCTGTGTACCATGTAGATTCACGTCAACACCAGACAGCTCTGTATACCGTCTAGATTCACGTTAACACCAGACAGCTCTGTATACCGTCTAGATTCACGTCAACACCAGACAGCTCTGTATACCGTCTAGATTCACGTCAACACCAGACAGCTCTGTGTACCGTCTAGATTCACGTCAACACCAGACAGCTCTGTGTACCGTCTAGATTCACGTCAACACCAGACAGCTCTGTATACCGTCTAGATTCACGTCAACACCAGACAGCTCTGTGTACCGTCTAGATTCACGTCAACACCAGACAGCTCTGTGTACCGTCTAGATTCACGTCAACACCAGACAGCTCTGTGTACCGTCTAGATTCACGTCAACACCAGACAGCTCTGTGTATCGTCTAGATTCACGTCAACACCAGACAGCTCTGTGTACCGTCTAGATTCACGTCAACACCAGACAGCTCTGTGTACCGTCTAGATTCACGTCAACACCAGACAGCTCTGTATACCGTCTAGATTCACGTCAACACCAGACAGCTCTGTGTACCATGTAGATTCACGTCAACACCAGACAGCTCTGTGTACCGTCTAGATTCACGTCAACACCAGACAGCTCTGTGTACCGTGTAGATTCACGTCAACACCAGACAGCTCTGTATACCGTGTAGATTCACGTCAACACCAGACAGCTCTGTATACCGTGTAGATTCACGTCAACACCAGACAGCTCTGTATACCGTCTAGATTCACGTCAACACCAGACAGCTCTGTGTACCGTCTAGATTCACGTCAACACCAGACAGCTCTGTGTACCGTCTAGATTCACGTCAACACCAGACAGCTCTGTATACCGTCTAGATTCACGTCAACACCAGACAGCTCTGTGTACCGTGTAGATTCACGTCAACACCAGACAGCTCTGTGTACCGTCACCTCTCCCTCCTCTTTTCTCTCTTCCATCCACATTACCTCCCTACCATTACCTCCAACTCCCTCTCTCTCCCCCCTTTCTTCACGTCCGGGCAGTGGGTGGTCACTCCCTCAGTCCGGGCAGTGGGTGGTCACTCCCTCAGTCCGGACAGTGGGTGGTCACTCCCTCAGACAGTGGGTGGTCACTCCCTCAGACAGTGGGTGGTCACTCCCTCAGACAGTGGGTGGTCACTCCCTCAGACAGTGGGTGGTCACTCCCTCTGACAGTGGGTGGTCACTCCCTCTGACAGTGGGTGGTCACTCCCTCTGACAGTGGGTGGTCACTCCCTCTGACAGTGGGTGGTCACTCCCTCTGACAGTGGGTGGTCACTCCCTCTGTCTGGGCAGTGGGTTAGACAAGGTTCACGTCTGTGATTTATTACCAAGGCGTCCTGATGCTTGGGTAACAGCTTACGGACAGAATAGCGGCCATTTCCCCTCGTGAAACGGGCGTCATGTTCTACAGGGTTAATAGTCCATCTCCAGCCAGTTACTTCAATTCCATTTAAAAGCAAACTGGCTGACAGAGGTAATGGGGACATTTTTGCTCGGCTCAGCGGACCTAGGCAATTTCACTGCGCTTTCTTTCCGCTTTGTTAGGAAACTAATGAACTACAGCGACCCAGAGAACCAAGGCGTCCACATAATGAACTACAGCGACCCAGAGAGCCAGGCGGCGTCCACATAATGAACTACAGCGACCCAGAGAGCCAGGCGGCGTCCACATAATGAACTACAGCGACCCAGAGAGCCAGGCGGCGTCCACATAATGAACTACAGCGACCCAGAGAGCCAGGCAACGTCCACATAATGAACTACAGCGACCCAGAGAGCCAGGCGGCGTCCACATAATGAACTACAGCGACCCAGAGAGCCAGGCACGTCCACATAATAAACTACAGCGACCCAGAGAGCCAGGCGGCGTCCACATAATGAACTACAGCGACCCAGAGAGCCAGGCAACGTCCACATAATGAACTACAGCGACCCAGAGAGCCAGGCGGCGTCCCCTTCTTTCACTCTCCAGAGCTTGGCTCGTCAGTCTTCCTCCTCATTTCTCTATGCTTGTGTTATTTGTTTGACTGAGGTTCTTTGGGATACTTCGTCTTTACATTTAATTAGGCTCCCTCTCTCTCCTCTGACAATTGTACCCGTCGTTTGCCAAATGAGTGGTTACAGGTCGAGGGAGAGCCCTCTCGCTCTCAACTAGAGGTCGACCGATTAATCGGAATGGCCGATTAATTAGGTCCGATTTTAAGTTTTCATAACAATCGGTAATCTGTATTTTTGGCCACCGATTTGCCGATTTCTTGACACCTTTATTTAACTAGGCAAGTCAGATTAAGAACACATTCTTATTTTCAATGACGGCCTAGGAACGGGGGTTAACTGCCTTGTTCAGGGGGGATTCGGGGATTCGTTTTTGCAACCTTCCGGTTACTAGTCCAACGCTCTAACCACCTGCCTTACATGGCAGGCTGACTACCTGTTACGCGAGGGCAGCAAGAAGCCAAGGTAAGTTGCTAGCTAGCATTAAACTTATCTTATAAAAAACGATCAATCTTAACATAATCACTAGTTAACTACACATGGTTGATGATATTACTAGTTTATCTAACGTGTCCTGCGTTGCATATAATCGATGCGGTGCCTGTTAATTTCTCATTGAATCACAGCCGACTTCGCCAAACGGGTGATTTAACAAGTGCATTTGCGAAAAAAGCACTGTTGTTGCACCAATGTACCTAACCATAAACATCAATGCCTTTCTTAAAATCAATACACATGTAGATATTTTTAAACCTGCATATTTAGTTAATATTGCCTGCTAACATGAATTTGTGTCACTTCTCTTGCGTTCCGTGCAAGCAGTCAGGGTATATGCAGCAGTTTGGGCCGCCTGGCTCATTACGAACTGTGTGAAGTCCATTTATTCCTAACAAAGGCCGTAATTAATTTGCCAGAATTGTACATAATTATGACGTAACATTGAAGGTTGTGCAATGTAACAGGAATATTTAGACTTAGGGATGCCACCCGTTAGATAAAATACGGAACGGTTCCGTATTTCACTGAAATAATAAACGTTTAGTTTTCGAAATGATAGTTTCCGGATTCGACCATATTAATGACCTAAGGCTCGTATTTCTGTGTGTTATTATGTTATAATTAAGTCTATGATTTGATATTTGATAGAGCAGTCTGACTGAGCGGTGGTAGGCAGCAGCAGGCTCATAAGCATTCATTCAAACAGCACCTTTGTGCGTTTTGCCAGCAGCTCTTCGCAATTCTTCAAGCATTGAGCTGTTTATGACTTCAAGCCTATCAACCCCCGAGATTAGGCTGGTGTAACCGATGTGAAATGGCTAGCTAGTTAGTGGGGTGCGCGTTAATAGCGTTTCAAACGTCACTCGCTCTGAGACTTGGGAGTGGTTGTTCCCCTTGCTCTACATGGGTAACGCTGCTTCGAGGGTGGCTGTTGTCGATGTGTTCCTGGTTCAAGCCCAGGTAGGAGCGAGGAGAGGGACGGAAGCTATACTGTTACACTGGCAATACTAAAGTGCCTATAAGAACATCCAATAGTCATAGGTATATGAAATACAAACGGTATAGAGAGAAATAGTCCTATAATTCCTATAAAAACTACAACCTAAAACTTCTTACCTGGGAATGTTGAAGACTCATGTTAAAAGGAACCACCAGCTTTCATATGTTCTCATGTTCTGAGCAAGGAACTTAAACGTTAGCTTTTTTACATAGAACATATTGCACTTTTACTTTCTTCTCCAACACTGTGTTTTTGCATTATTTAAACCAAATTGAACATGTTTCATAATTTATTTCAGGCTAAATTGATTTTATTGATGTATTATATTAAGTTAAAATAAGTGTTCATTCAGTATTGTTGTAATTGTCATTATTACAAATAAAGAAAGAAAAAAAAGTAACAATTTTAAAAAACTGCCGATTAATCGGTAGCGGCTTTTTTTGGTCCTCCAGTAATCGGTATTGGCGTTGAAAAATCATAAATCGGTCGACCTCTACTCTCAACTACAGGGCAGTGAACCGGGGGGTTTTACGAGCTTAGAGCAGAGCGTACACACTCATGCCAACCTGGGAAAACAGTTCCCTTCATAAATAAAAGGTGAAAAGTTAGTCGAGACAAATTGTTTTTGCTTGGCTAGATTACAAGATTATTTAACTTGCTTTTGGTACGAAAGCATCGTTAAACAAACGCTGCATAGGCTGGGCAGCATAGTGACATCAGGGAGGTCAGATTCGTAACGTACAGACTGGAAACTGGACCTATTTGCACATGGATGACCGTGTTAAACTTCATGAAGAAGAAAGACTGCGTACATTTCAGTTGGAACAGCACAAGCTAGTCTATAAAGGAGACTCCATTAATTAACTCCATGACATTCTGGTGAAAGGTGAGCCACTGCACTACTAGCGTAAAGTGTTACTGTACCGAGTTAGTGACCAAGCATAGGCCAGCCGCATAGAACTAAGGCCTTCCTATGTCAGTGGGCTGTCACTTCCCTTATAGAGGTGGGACTGATCAGCGTCTAGAAAGACATCGCTGCCTCTCTCATTTCAGACTCAGGGGGCCGTGGGCTTACTCCTCCACCCCCCTTTACCCCCGTTTCCGCCAGGCAAGCCAGAGCAGGGGATGGGTGGAGGTGTGGAGGAAGGAGAGGCGTGGTGGACGCAGGAGGAGAGGAGGTGTAATTACATCTTGCATGAACTTTCGGCAGACGGGGCGAATCTCTTTGCTCAGGGTGGCGCTGAACATCATGACCTGTTTCTCATGGGGGGTCAGACGGAATATCTCCTGGACGTCTCTGCGCATGTCTGAGGGAGAAAGGGAGGGGTTTTGTTTTTTTGTTTGTAAATGTCGTTAGATCTCCTAGAATGTAAATAAGAGTAGATGATTCATCTGTAGTGTTGTGCTGTCCAATCTTCAATGATTCAGACTCACCAAGTTGTTCTAACATTTTGTCACACTCATCCAGGATGAAGTGTTTGATGTGTCGCAGGTTGAGGGTCTTGTTGCGGATCAGGGCCAGGATTCGCCCCGGCGTCCCCACCACCACATGGGGACACTCCTTCTTCAACACCTCCTCATCCTTCTTTATAGACAGGCCACCAAAGAACACTGCCACCTGGTGGGAGAGATGGGGAGAAAACCAGCAGTGGAAGAACTGTGAACTGTGTCGTTATTATCCAGACTGGAGGTTAAGAGGGTCAGGGTGGCAATAGCATTTATGTACCTTGATAGTCGGCATGTACTTGGAGAATCTCTCATACTCCTTGCTGATCTGAAACGCCAGCTCTCGGGTGTGGCACATCACCAGCACTGACACCTAAACAAAGAGAGAAGGGTGGCCAGGGTGGGTAGTTTAATGCATTAGAAAGCTTAGTACTTCACAGATTGATGGACCACGACAACAACAACAACGCTAGCTCTATAAACAGTCCAGAAGACAACGAGTGACAGACTGACAGAGGCGGAGAGAGAGAAGAGAAAAAGAGAGGAGAAAGGGAGAGAGAGAGTGGGAGGGAGGGAGGGTGAGAAAGCAAATGAGAGGGAGGGTGAGAGAGAGTGAGAGGGAGGGTGAGAGAGAGAGTGAGTGAGAGGGAGTGTGATACAGAGAGAGAGAGAGAGAGAGAGAGAGAGAGAGGTAGGGAGGGAGGGTGAGAGAGAGAGAGCGAGAGGGAGGGAGGGTGAGAGAGAGAGTGAGAGTGAGAGGGAGGGCGAGAGAGTGAGAGTGAGAGGGAGGGCGAGAGAGTGAGAGTGAGAGGGAGGGCGAGAGAGAGAGAGTGAGATTACTTGTCCAGTGACAGGCTCCAGCTGCTGTAGGGTGGCCAGGACAAACACGGCCGTCTTGCCCATACCAGACTTAGCCTGGCACAGCACATCCATACCCAGGATCGCCTGAGGGATGCACTCATGTTGAACTGAAAGGAAAATAGTCATACAAAATGATGAATGAATATTAGTGGTAATAAATGGTATAGTAATTACTTCAGAATCAACTAAATCAAAAACACAATGTACCAAATCATGATGCTATTACTTCCTGATTATAGTTTGAAAGTAGATACAGTACTTTGACACGATTAATCGTGGCACTTTGTCTTGAAGATGGGATGTATTCACTAGGAACCAAACAGGCCGAAACAGAAAGGGACTTACCTGAACTACATGACCAATAAGAAACCCTCAGTTTCGTGTGAAGCGTTTTCCGTTGCAAACCATTTTGCTACAGTGTGCACTAATGAATACGACCCAGATCTGTGATCTCTGTGATGTGGTGTGCAGCCCCTGGTTATAACCTAACTTGTACTACTCACCCTCAGAGGGATGCTCAAAGCCACAGTCCACGATCGCCCTCAGCAGCTCAGGCTTCAACAGGAAGTCTCTAAACCCAGACGAATGGATGGACACATAGGAGCCCTTCACACGCTCCTTTTTAATGGACAGAATATCCCCTCCTGATAGATCTCCCACCACATCATCCTCCTCGTAGTCCAAGAGCTCATTCTCCACATCCTGCTCAGTCATCCTGGTAGGTAGGTGGGTAGGGAGACAGAGAGACAGAGAGAAATAGTCATAAGCACGTCCCATCAACCTGTCAGTACATAACAAGGAGACACTTTCAACCTACAGTGCATTCGGGAAGTATTCAGAACCCTTTACTCTTTCCACATTGTTACTTTACAGCCTTATTCTAAAATTGATTTTATCGTTTTTTTCCACCCTCATCAATCTACACACAATACCCCATAATGACAAGGCAAAAACAGGTTTAAGAAATTTAAAATAAACTGAAATATCACATTTACGTAAGTATTCAGACCCTTTACTCAGTACTTTGTTGAAGCATCTTTGGCAGCGATTACAGCCGAGTCTTCTTGGGTATGAGGCTACAAGCTTGGCACATCTGTATTTGGGGAGTTTCTCCCATTCTTCTCTGCAGATCCTCTCAAGCTCTGTCAGGTTGGATGCGGAGCTTTGCTGCACAGCTATTTTCAGTTCTCTCCAGAGATGTTCGATCGGGTTCAAGTCCGGGCTCTGGCTGGGCCACTGAAGGACATTGAGACTTGTCCCAAAGCCACTCCTGCGTTGTCTTGTCTGTGTGCTTAGGGTTGTTGTCCTGTTGGAAGGTGAACCTTCACTCCAGTCTGAGGTCCTGAGCGCTCTGGAGCAGGTTTTCATCAAGGACTATACTTCGTTCATCTTTGCCTCAATCCTGACTAGTCTCCCAGTCCCTGCCACTGAAAAACATCCCCACAGCATGATTCTGTCACCACCATGCTTCACCGTAAGGATGGTGCCAAGTTTCTTCCAGACGTGACGCTTGGCATTCATGCCAAAGAGTTCAATGTTGGTTTCATCAGACCAGAGAATCTTGTTTCTCATGGTCTGAGAGTCCTTTAGGGGCCTTTTGGCAAACTCCAAGCGGGCTGTCATGTGCCTTTTACTGAGGAGTGGCTTCCATCTGGCCACTCTACCATAATGGCCTGATTGGTGGAGTGCTGCAGAGGTGGTTGTCCTTCTGGAAGGTTCTCCCATCTCCACAGAGCTCTAGAGCTCTGTCAGAGTGACCATCGGGTTCTTGGACCAAGTCCCTTCTCCCCCGATTGCTCAGTTTGGCCGGGCGGCCAGCTCTAGGAAGAGTCTTGGTGGTTCTAAACTTCTTCCATTTAAGAATTTGAGGCCACTGTGTTCTTGGGGACCTTCAATGCAGCAAAATAAATGTTTTGGTACCCTTCCCCAGATCTGTGCCTTGACACAATCCTGTCTCGAAGCTCGACAGACAATTCCTTCGACCTCATGGCTTGGTTTTTGCTCTGACATGCACTGTCAACTGTGTGACCTTATATAGACAGATGTGTGCCTTTCCAAATCATGTCCAATCAATTGAATTTACCACAGGTGGACTGCAATACAGTTGTTGAAACATCTCAAGGATGATCAATGGAATTTTATTTAACCTTTATTTAACTAGGCAAGTCAGTTAAAGAACCAATTCTTATTTACAATCACGGCCTGCCCCAGGAAAACCCGAACCCGAACGACGCTGGGCCAATTCTGCGCTGCCCTATGGGACTCCCAATCACGGCCGGTTGATACAGCCTGGAATCGAACCAGGGTCTGTAGTGATGCTTCTCGCACTGAGATGCAGTGCCTTAGACCGCTGCGCCACTTGGGAAACAGGATGCACTTGAGCTCAATTTCGAGTCTCCTAGCAAAGGGTCTGAATATTTATGTAAATACAATATTTCAGATATTTTTTTGTTATATATTTGCAAAAATGTATAAAAAACTGTTTTCACATTGTCATTATGGGTTATTGTGTGCAGATTGATGAGGAAAAATACTATTTTAATCCCTTTTAGAATAAGGCTGTAACGTAACAAAATTTGGAAAATTGGAAGGGGTCTGAATACTTTCCGAATGCACTGTATGTGGACATGAAATGCGCCCATCAAATCAAATTGTATGTCACATGTGGCGAATATAACAGGTGTAATGTTAGACCTTACCATGAAATGCATAGTTAACTGCATGTTTCAGAAAATACAGCATGAAGCACTATATATGTTTATACTGTATTGTAGTCATGGCTCATCCTATATAACTATTGTTGTACACACCTTTTCTATTCATATCCTGTCCATACACACATATATACATACACATATAGTTTAATTTATTTAACTAGGCAAGTCAGTTAACAAATTCCTATGTACAATGACGGCCTACCCTGGCCAAACCCGGACAACTGTGCGCCGCCCTATGGGACTCCCAATCACGGCCGGAACCAGGGTCTGTAGTGACGCCTCTTGCACTGAGACGCAGTGCCTTAGACCGCTGCGCCACTCGGGAGCCCCTATGTATATATATTTATATACATCATATCTATACTCCGGACCCTGATATTTATTAGGATTATGTGTGCATTTGTTTTTTTATTGCTAGGTATTATTACTGCACTGTTGGAGCTAGAAACAAACATTTCGCTGCACCTGCAAATCTGTGTAGCTAACGTTACGCGGCCATAACTTTCATTTGATGCTAAACTGTGTGGTGATGGTGCTGATAATGATGAGAGGGTTAGAAAAACAAGTTTAATTTTATGTTATCTTCGTTTCTATTTATGACAAGTTGTGGAATGAAATAAGTAAATGTAGTCGTAATTAACGCTGTTAATTAGGGCTGTTAGCTTATCACGTGTGTCAACAGGACTAAAGGTTGGCTAGCTGGCTAACAAACACGACCCATGAGTTGGCTGGTCTAGCTAGCTAGCTAGCTAGCTTCTTAAGCTTGACAAGCTTTCTAGCTAGCTATTCTACACGATGTGCAACATGGAAAATGTACAGACAATAAATACATATTAAATAAATATTCCGAGTGAGCAATTGTTTACCTTATTCGTTGTGAAGAAATGTAACTACAAGCGTTTGCAAATGAGAGTTATCGTTTTTTTTGTAAACGTCATCAACGTGCGACTGTGAGCATGCGTTGAACATCCACGAACTGCGACCTGCACATTTGGCTAGGAAGTCTTTCACCAAAAACAACAACACTTCGAAAACCTTCTCTAACGTCGAGGTTTACAAAGAAGGTGAGATTGGGAACTGCGCTGAAATTGGTATCGGGATACATTTTTGTTTGACAGCTCGTGATGTGTACACATTTTTTTTAAATAAGTATAGTATTAGCTAAACACGTGTTGACTGGCTAGCTAAATAAGTGGCCAGCTAGCAAGCAACGTGACTAACTAACCTAGCTGTATCTTATTGCCAACCCCCAAAAGGTTGCTGACATTGTTCACTGAAATACTCCCCCCCCCCCCCCCCCCCCCCCCCCCCCCCATAGCCAGTGATGTCGTGTTTCAGTGGAGATCCCAACTTCTGTCCTGAGTGTGGGAACGTACTGCCTCTACCTGGGCTGCAGGACACAGTCTCCTGTCCCCGCTGTGCATTCAGTTTACCTGTCACCGGTGAGGATGGGTTGTTTGTTGTCATCAGTCAAATGTCCCAGTTATAAATAATGTTGTAGCCTACTAACAGACAGAATCGTTATCCAAAGGGGGCTACAACTAGCCTGAGTGCCAATTGCTTGTCACATCGGGGGCTGCCGAGTGGCGCAGCGGTCTAAGGCACAGCATCTCAGTGCTCGAGGAGTCACAACAGACCCCGGTTTGATTCCAGGCTGTATCACAACCGGCCGTGATTGGGAGACCCATAGGGCGGCGCACAATTGGCCTAGCGTTGTCCGGGTATGGCCGGTGTAGACCGTCATTGTACATTTTTTATTTTATTTTATTTCACCTTTATTTAACCAGGTAGGCTAGTTGAGAGCAAGTTCTCATTTACAACTGCGACCTGGCCACGATAAAGCAAAGCAGTGCGACATAAACAACAGAGTTACACATGGAATAAACAAACATACAGTCAATAACACAATAGAAAAAAAGTCTATATACAGTGTGTGCAAATGACGTGAGGAGGTAAGGCAATAAATAGACAATAGTAGCAAAGTAATTAAAATTGATCAAATTAATACTGGAGTGATAGATGAGCAGATGGTGATGTGCACGTAGAAATACTGGTGCAAATAAGAATTTGTTCTTAACTGACCTTCCTAGTTAAATAAAGGTTAAATCAAATAAATATCATCATGCCAAGCATGTTTGGCTTGACAATGACGAGCAATGGAGTTGGCAAGAGCACAAACAGATCTGGGACCAGACAGTTTCCTTTATCAATTTGATATTTTCATAAGTATGTGACGCATGATGTAACTTACGTTTTTGTGTCGTCGTTTTCAGAATTTTCAGGTCAAGAGATCAGGTCTTCTGTTGTCTTTAATCCTCTCGAAGGGTCCTCTGTTGCTGTGGAGGAGGAGGACTCAGAACTCAAGGGGGCTGTGGTAGGAATTCATTGCAATGCAGTTCCTGTTCATAAATTATCAATGGTCCCATTTAAAACTAGGGAAATCAAATTGAAACATGGAGTAACATGTTTCTGTTCAATACTCAAGAAACTCCATTTAGGCAATGTTCTGTCTGTAACCTCTAGAAATCTACACAACATAAGCGTGTAATAATACTACTGTTATATATCAATGTATGTTCTCTAGAACCTCCTCAAACTCTTGCATTCTAGATTGACAGACGTTGCTCTCGCTGCAATAAAGAAGGGATGGTTTATCACACCAGACAAATGAGATCTGCAGATGAAGGACAGACTGTCTTCTTCACCTGTATGCACTGCAGGTACATCTCACTCAAACACCAATTCACCAAGGCTATTCTGAGCCGTTCTCACCACCAGATTCATCAATCTATTCCATTTTATGTTGTTCTGCACCACACACACAAGCACTTTACCCCACAAACTGTATGTAGTCCACATGTTTACTTATGACTGGATATGTTACTTATTATGATTTAATTTATGCATTCAGATATCAGGAGAAAGAGGACTCCTGAGAAGAGATGGAGATGCTTCCCCATTCCCCTGGACCGCCATCAATATTCTTCTCTTCTCCTCTCTTTTGTCTGTAAACAAGAATGTGTTTGATCTATGTAATGCAAACTTGAGATCTTATTGGAGAAAGCACAATTGGTATGCTATTCCTTGCTCTTCATTACTTGTAATGATGCTTAGGATAGTCGCTCCGGGGTGCTAAGCATTTCAATGGCTTGCCTTTGCTGCATCAGTTAGATTGCAGCTGCAGCATTTTGAATGAGGTTTGAATACTGATGTCTGATGTTTGTCTGCAGAGATTTTCAAGTGTGATTTGTGTGATTAAAATATTTGTCTTTATAACATGTTTGGTTGCTTTTCTCCTTTCTACCTTTTCTCAACAATGTCAGATAATGACAGTGAATTTGCCTCAACATACATAATGTTTACAAATGTGTATATTAACAATTTATCATTTTGTTCGTCTTTATTTAAGTAAAAATACTACACTTACATTCACTGTGATGTTGAGTGCGGCACAAGTAGTTGCTCCAATCTGAAGACTCCCCTTGTACAGGTCTGAATCACCTGGCCATCCAACATGGCGTCAATTACCTTTTTGTAAACTTGGAAGATGCTGAATTTGTTGGGACTTTATAGATTTCTAGGAATGATTTAGGCCATTTCTGATCACCCTCAGGTAAAACATTCTCCTTGATATTTTTTTTGGGGGGGGATGTAAATGCTTGTTTGAACCACAAAATCCCGTGTAAACACACTTTCATCCTTGCATTAGGTAGCTAACGTTCTATAGCTATGCTAAAGGAGGAGCAACTACCAATCATCTCCCGCTTCTTCTTGTCCTCTGCAGAAGATGAAGCTGTGCGTGCAGTTGCAATGCAAGAACCTCCATGAGTATCTACAAGAGTTGAGCCCTGAGATGATGGACCGGTTGTACCATCCGGCCACATGTTTGGCTGTCTACATGTGCAGGATCAGTCCATTTAACAATCCTATTAAAGGTACTTTAAAATATGACAACGTTTTTTATTTTATTTAACTAGGCAAGTCAGTTCGGAACAAATTATTATTTACAAAGACGGCCTACCGGGGAACAGTGAACACTGCCTTGTTCAGGGGCAGAACGACATATTTATACCTTGTCAGCTCGGGGATTCGATCCAGCAACCTTTCAGTTACTAGTCCAACGCTTTAACCACTAGGCTACATACAATTGCATCTGTAATGCGCGTATTACCATGCATTATTACTTATAACACGTATGGAGCAGAACACAGACTGTCTACACATTTAGCACGATGATCTGTATTTTGGAAATACACTTGAAACAAATAGCCAAACTGAAAAATGCTTTCTGCTGATAAAATCAGTGAAATGTAGGCTAAACTGACAACGGAGTGAAGAGCAGAAAGGGGGGGATTCTATCATCCAGAAGGCGAGGTCAGTGCAGGTGCAACAAAGCTGGGACCGAGAGACTGAAAAACAGCTTCTATCTCAAGGCCATCAGACTGTTAAACAGCCATCAATAACACAGAGAGGCTGCTGCCAACATACTGACTCAAATCTCTAGCCACTTTAATAATTAAAAATTGGATGTAATAAATGTATCACTAGTCACTTTAATAATGTCTACATGTCCTACACTACTCATTTCATATGGATATACTGCACTCTATACCATCTACTGCATCTTGTTTTTGCCGTTTGGCCATCGCTCATCCATATATGTATATGTACATATTCTTATTCATTCCTTTACACTTGTGTGTAAAAGATAGTAGTTGTGAAATTGATTATATTACTTGTTAGATATTACTGCATGGTCGGAACTAGAAGCACAAGCATTTCGCTACACTCGCACTAACATCTGCTA
Source organism: Salmo salar (assembly GCF_965601325.2). NCBI lineage: Eukaryota > Metazoa > Chordata > Actinopteri > Salmoniformes > Salmonidae > Salmo > Salmo salar. Next base: position 40,201,531 of record NC_138317.1, read on the forward strand.
ACCATGTGTACGTGACCAATACAATTTGATTTGGTTCTTGATAGGTATATGCCAGGGTTTACCTTAGCCGTTATTAGCTGGCTTTTGTCCAATGCATTTTTTTGGAAAAGCAGATAAATAAAATTGGTGCCAGCCAATTGTCCAGGAGAACAAGCAATCCCAGTGTGAAATAATGCATTTTAGCCTCTTCATTCATGGAAATACATTACACTGGTCATGCTTATCGGTCTGTAGGTTAATTTGCATAATTCTATGTACTTAAGCTGGGGCATGTGTACACTATATTCGTTATGTATTTTATCACACGCGTACAGCATACAGATTACAGAGCCTTTGTGTAGAAATCTGCCAGACAGGCAAGAGCTGCTTGCTACAGCATCTTGTGGTGCTTTAAAACAACTGGGAACTCTGAGAAAATACACCAGGTCAAATCATGGCGTCAGTGATCGTCAGGTCAGAAAGTTGGAGCTCCAGAAAGAGTCCCGAGTTGGAATTCCGGTTTGGTTCACCGTTCAAAATGATTTTTACCAGTCGGAGGTCGTTTTTTCCCACAGTTCCCAGTTGTTTTGAACGCGGAATCAAACGGCAACGGAAGACGGGCTTTATCAGCGCGTCCCACATCACTTTGCAATGAGCTGGAGGCAGTGTGCATGTTGAAAACATATACGGAATTGTTTGAAACCTGAACGTTTTAAAACATTATGGGGCATGTCTTGGTTTGCTTCAAAGTAGCCTATTATATCTCCTCTCGACATCTTTCTAACTGATATTTTCATCTCTGTCACATGAAATCGCTCGCATGTTCTTTCCGCTAATTGCGTTATGGAAAAGCGTAGCCTACTGCCTTGTGTGCGTTGCTGTGCTTATAATGTGAAGAAATAATCAGTTGTATCACCATTTTAAGCTAAACGTTCTTATCTGTTGCATTAGACACATTGCTTTTTAATGTTTTTTTTATGTAGCCTTGGCCTACTGGTTGTATGAATTTGGGATCTATCGTCCCACAACTGTCCCAGAGTCAGTTTGGAATAGGCTTATTTCTTTCTTGACAAGCTGACCAATAGAATAGGTTGGCTAAACGTTTCTACTATAGTAGATTGACATAGGCTGGTGATTTTGCTGTTTCGTTAGTCGTGTTGTTGGCTGAGGAAAAGGAAATATGGACAGTTATTCTAACATGTTGAAAGAGCACATCGTTGCATCCTCGAATTGCCATAATCTAAACGGGTGGACATCCTAATCAGGTGACGCACCCAAAGCACATGGGTCAGGTAAACACACACATAACGCTTCCCTTCTCTAATGTGCTTGCCCTTCGTAGAATATTATCTTCCTTCAGACTCGGCGAAATCCTATCGTTCTTATTCCAACCAGTGTTGCCAACTCATTTTCAGGGTAAGTTGTTAGATACAGGTTGACTTGTTGCTAAATGACGTTGTGATGTCATTACGTAGAATAAACAATAACGTTACTCAAATTGACTGACCATCTCGGCAAAAAATAGGATTTGACATTTGTTCAGGTACAGACTCCCACTCTTTTCTGTACTTCTGGCTGTACAATTTTGGATTGAGACATGTTGATTGATGTTGTAAGTTCTGTTCAAGATCAAACATTCGTGACCAACTATATTCATTGGGTTTGGCTCGTCTAAACCGTGCTGCAGCAATCAGCCAACAATGATTTGCAATTTACTGAAATTGCTGCTGGCTGTGCACGAGCTGAGCGCCTGCTGCCGACGTCACTCACCATGCACTTCTGCAGCCAGGCGCGTGTGTTGTGACTGAGTGTGTGACAGAGAAAATCGATGTTGTATCATTTAGAGGGAAAATGCATTTTGGCGTTTGAGTCACTTTTCAAAAGTTGCTAAAAGTTCCAAATACATTTTTAAAAGTAGCTAAATTTGTTGCTAGGTTCTGTTTGAAAAAAGAGTTGCCTGGGTACCCTGAAAAGTTGCTAAATTGGCATCACTGATTCCAACTCAGTTTCTCCCCACTTGGCAGGGTGTTTTAACACTGACATATCAGCGGATTTACATGCATTAATGTAGAACATTCAACTTTTACCATTAATTGATACAGTTGTATTTTTTATTAAATTTTTATTTAACTAGGCAAGTAATTTAAGATCAAACCCTCCCCTAACCCGGACGACGCTGGGCCAATTGTGCGCTCTATGGGACTCCCGAACCACGTCTGGTTGTGATACAGCCCAGGATCGACCCAGGGTCTGTAGTGACATCTCTAGCACTGATGTGCAGTGCCTTAGACCACTGCGCCACTCGGGAGCCTCAACATGCTGTGTTGTTATGCAAAGAGTAACATCTCCAAATCATGGTCTGGATTAGTTGACTACTGAATATTCTGCTCACAGTCTAACTAACCACTAACTATATGTCACTGCTGTAGCACAGGGCTACTCAGTGGAGGGGATGAGTGAACCTCTGCTCACCTTCCTACAGCACCTGAGAGAGTTTGGCCTCGTCTTCCAGAGGAAGGTGCGATATGGTGGAGGAGCCAGATTAGATACGGTGGAGGAGCCAGATTAGATACGGTGGAGGAACCAGATTAGATACGGTGGAGGAGCCAGATTAGATACGGTGGAGGAACCAGATTAGATACGGTGGAGGAGCCAGATTAGATACGGTGGAGGGGCCAGATTAGATACGGTGGAGGAGCCAGATTAGATACGGTGGAGGAGCCAGATTAGATACGGTGGAGGAGCCAGATTAGATACGGTGGAGGAACCAGATTAGATACGGTGGAGGAGCCAGATTAGACCTAAAGAAAAAGCAGAGTTTAGATTGAATAGCACACTATCTACTGTCCCTGTCTTTATCACCCCTGCTCCTGTACCCCTTCCATCTCTCTGTGGTCTCCTCAGAGGAAGTCTAGAAGGTACTACCCCACCAGGCTGGTCATCACCCTGTCTGCTGGCGTCTCCGCCAACTCTTCCTCCACCGCTATGGGCGCAGCCCCAGGGACTGGAGATTCAGGTTTCATCGTAGTGGAAATTAACTATCACCTCTATCCCTATACAATTATGAACCAACTATCACCTCTATACTTTTACAAGTGTGAACCAACTATGACCTTTATCCGTATACAAGTATGAGCAAACTACACTACATGACCAAAAGTATGTGGACACTTGCTCTTCGAACATCTCTTTCCAAACTTATGGGCATTAATATGGAGTTGGTCCCCCCCCTTGCTGCTATAACAGCCTCCACTCTTCTGGGAAGGCTTTCCACTAGATGTTGGAACATTTCTGCGGGGACTTGTTTCCATTCAGCCACAAGAGCATTAGTGAGGACGGGCACAGATGTTGGGCGATTAAGCCTAGCTCACAGTCGGCGTTCCAATTCATCCCAAAGGTGTTCGATGGGGTTGAGGTCAGGGCTATTTGCAGGCCAGTCAAGTTCTTCCACACTGATCTCGACAAACTGTTGCCACAAAGTTGGAAGCACAGAATCGTCTAGAATGTCATTGTATGCTGTAGCGTTAAGATTTCCCTTCACTGGAACTAAGGGGCCTAGCCCAAACCATGAAAAACAGCCCCAAACCATTATTCCTCCTCCACCAAACTTTACAGTTGGCACTATGCATTGGGGCACGTAGCGTTCTCCTGGCATCCGTCAAACCCAGATTCGTCCGTCGGACTGCCAGATGGTGAAGCGTGATTCATCACTCCAGCGAACACATTTAACACTACTCCAGAGTCCAATGGCAGCGAGCTTTTACACCACTCCAGCCGACGCTTGGTATTGCACATGGTGATTTTAGGCTTGTATGCGGCTGCTCGTCCATGGAAACCCATTTCATTCAGCTCCCGACAAACAGTTCTTGTGCTGGCATTGCTTCCAGAGGCAGTTTGAAACTCTATAGTGTAAGTTGCAACCAAGGACAGACAATTTTTACACGCTGCGTTCTGTGAGCTTGTGTGGCCTACCACTTCGCGGGCTGAGCTGTTGTTGCTCCTAGACATTTCCACTTCACAATAACAGCACTTACAGTTGACCGGGACAGCTCTAGCAGGGCAGAAACTTGTTGCAAAAGATGGCATCCTATGACGGTGCCATGTTGAAAGTCACTGAGCTCTTTGGGGGTGTCCACATACTTTTGTATATACAGTGCCTTCGGAAAGTATTCAGACCCCTTGACCTTTTCCACATTTTGGTAGGTTACAGCCTTGTTATAACATTTATTAAATTGTTTCTCCCCCCTCATCAATCTACACACAATACCCCATAATGACAAAGCAAAAACAGGATTTTATAGATTTTTGGCAATTTATTAAAAATGAAAAACTGAAATATCACGTTTCCATAAGTATTCAGACCCTTTACTCAATACTTTGTTGAAGCATCTTTGGCAGCGATTACAGCCTTGTGTCTTCTTGGGAATGACGCTACAAGCTTGGCACACCTATATTTGGGGACTTTCTCCCATTCTTCTCTGCAGTTCCTCTCAAGTTCTGTCAGGTTGGATGGGGAGTGTTGATGCACAGCTATTTTCAAATCTCTCCAGAGATGTTCAAGTCTGGGCTCTGGCTGGGCCACTGAAGGACATTGAGACTTGTCCCAAAGCCACTCCTGCGTTGTCTTGTCTGTGTGCTTAGGGTTGTTGTCCTGTTGGAAGGTGAACCTTCACTCCAGTCTGAGGTCCTGAGCGCTCTGGAGCAGGTTTTCATCAAGGATCTCTCTGTACTTTGCTCCCTTCATCTTTGTCTCGAACCTGACTTGTCTCCCAGTCCCTGCCGCTGAAAAACATCCTCACAGCATGATGCTTCCACCACCATGCTTCACAGTAGGGATGATTCCAGGTTTCCTCCAGATGTGATGCTTGGCATTCAGCCCAAATAGTTCAATCTTGGTTTCATCAGACCAGAGAATCTTGTTTCTCATGGTCTGAGAGTCTTTAGGTGCCTTTTGGCAAACTGCAAGCGGGCTGTCATGTGCCTTTTACTGAGGAGTTGCTGCCATCTGGCCACTCTAACATAAAGGCCTGATTGGTGGAGTGCTGCAGAGATGGTTGTCCTTCTGGAAGGTTCTCCCGTCTCCACAGAGGAACTCTAGAGCTCTGTCAGAGTGACTATCGGGTTCTTGGTCACCTCAGTCTTCAGTTTATTTGTGTTTTAGTTTTCACTGTTATACATGGTTGTTCTGTGTGGGAAAGTATTTATGTTTGTGTCTCTCTCTTTATTCTGTGTTTTAGTTGATTGTGATACTGCACACAAAATGGTGGTCTGTTGCTTCTAATCTTGTGTCCCCCCTTCCACTTCTCTTTCTCTATACTTCTCTCTCTTGTCCCCCCTTCCGCCTCTCTTTCTCCACACCTCTTTCTCTTGTCCCCCCTTCAACCTCTTTCTCCCCACCTCTCTCTCTCTCGTCCCCCCTTCCACTTCTCTTTCTCCTCACCTCCCACCATGTTTTTACTTGTCTCTTCCTCCTCTCAGTCCTCAGCCCTCTTTACCGTGTTGATTACATTAATAGCTGACTGACCAGTCTGGGGCTACTCCCACACTAGAGGCACATCCTTACATTACCATGCTAGACTAGTGTGTTCCAAATGGCATCCTATTACTTATATAGTGCAGTAATTTACACCAGAGCCCTATGGTCCCTGGTCAAAAGTAGTGCACTACATAGGAAATAGGGTGCCATTTCGGACGAAGCTTAACTTCTACCTACTCTCTCTGTGTCTCTCAGAACCAAGTGCTGACCCCCCCACCATCACAGACCAGATCAGACTATGGGAGCTGGAGAGAGATTGACTACCGTTCACTGAGGGTGAGGCCGTGTGTGTGTGTGTGTTTAATACAAGCTTTCACGAGCAGGTGTCTCTTTTTTTACTGTGATGAATTATGTCCGTCCCACCTAATGGTTGGTGAGATCATGCTCTCTCACCCAGGGGCAACCAATGTCTTTTATGTCTGGTAATAACCATATAAGACATGCCGTTAATAGGAATTCAGAATCAGTTGTTGGGAAAAACAGGCCGTAAGACTTCAGTTCTTTGAAATGAAACCAGTTTGTATCAAGTATGTCAGAGTAGGAGTGCTGATCTGGGATCAGGTCCCTTCTATCCATGTTAATACTATTCATTGTGATCTAAAATAGTTTTTTTTTCTGTGTAGAAAAGTCTTGGTGGCCTTAGTGTTTTTTCGGGCCACCTAGGGTGTAAATGTAAATTATTTATTTATTAATGAAAATAATTAAAATGTTTTCATTTTCATTGTAAACTTAAACGACTAAAACCAGATATAAAGTAGAAAAGATAATGGACCTATATATATTTTAACAAGATCATCTTTGAGAACTAACAATCACCAAGAAGAAAAGAGAAGCCCGCACATTGCTCTTGCTAGTGCCATTGGCCAAGCCCACCACCTAAGCCCCACTTTGATCCATAAAAAATCCTGACTCCTACTCTGAGGCACTTTCTAAATACAGGCCCCAGGCCTGTATTTTCTCATGCATTGTCAAAGGAATCTCTAGCTACTCCCTGAGGACTTACAAAGCTGATTGATTTCTTTGGGCTTCATTTTCTTCCCCCAGTAGGTTATGACTGACATAAGGTGACCTGTCCCTGTTGGATAGCACTCAGTCAATACAGGCTGTGTTTTTATGTGTGTTGTGAGTTGTAACCCCTGCTCTCAGATGTGCTGTAAACTGGAGAGTGACGAGTGGTCTCTGCCAGCACCGCGCTGTCACCCGGTCCCGTCCTCCCGTCCTATCTCATCTGTCCATCTCAGGAGTGCTGTATAACCAGTTCCTCTCCCAGGCTGACTTTGAGGTGTTAAGGGACAGAGCTCAGGTCAGATATCTTGTTGTTTTATTTTCTCTCACTCTCTCTGGCTGTCAATGAACTCACCAATGAACGTTAGGGAGGACCTTGAGGTCTGAGGCGTAATTCCAACCTATGACGTCGTCTCTAGCTCTAGAGACATTACCGCTGCTTTCTTATGGGGAGCAGTGATTAACTGTGCATAATAAAATATACTCTTAAATTAATTAGCCTGGCTACCGTCTTCTACCCATCCTCTGACGTTTTTTAACTATTAAAACGGGTTGTAGATCAACAAATGTTAGAATTCCATTACCATTATTAGCCTAACACGTAGCAATATGTCTGACCTTCCTGGTCAAAAGTAGTGCACTACATAGGGAATAGGGTGCTATTTTGGGGCGCAGGCTCTGTCTTCTTATCACTTTTAACACCCTCTCTCTGTCTGTATCTGTTCTCCAGGGCCTGGGCTGTCTGGTGTGGCAGAACGTGGCTCACAGAGTGATTGTGGTTTCTCCGCAGGGACACAGCGAAGTCAAGGGGTTCTGGAAACAACAGAAGAGTCACACTTGATAACACAGAAGGGGCATGAAAAAGGGATTAAGAGAGGAAAAGGAATAAGGATATATATCATTTTTTTTTACATTAAATTATATTTTTCCAGAAGGAGTTGGCTAGGAAAGACTGGTATTGGGAAAGACAAAATGGAGTAAGCAACTGCAAGTGCTTTGTTTATGTTTTTGATATTGTCCATTGTCTCCTTTTGGGTTGGTGGGCAAATAAAATGATATGAAGAAATGTATGACAGCCTGCAATACCTGTAATTTTATGCATTACCAGCAAACCTTTCAGACATGAGTTGTATGCATTTCCTGAGTGGGCTCCCGAGTGGGGCAGTGGTCTAAGGCACTGCATCTCAGTACTAGAGGCTTAACTACAGACACTCTGGTTCAATTCCACGCTGTATCACAACCGGCAGTGATTGGGAGTCCCCATATGGCGTTGTCTGGGTTTGGCTGGTGTAGGCCGTCATTGTGAATAAGAATTTGTTCTTAACTGACTTGCCTAGTTAAATAAAGTTTCAGTAAATGAAATTGCAGAAGAGCCATGCATAAAAATGTGGGGATTTAACATGCAAGTCTGCTATGAAATGCATTTAATGTTTTCTCAATGTTTTTTTTATTTTTTTAAATACCGTATAATATGATTAAATTTAACATATCAATGAAACCATTAAAAAAAATGTTCACAGCTGATACACTCGACACCAAGTGCTGTCAACACAGGGCAGGGGAGTGATACAAAGCTTGTTTGACAGCCACATACATGTTTAATGCCTTCAATCTTGTTTTTTTTTTGTTGCTGATTTATCGGAAAGTCATGTTATGACAAGAAGTCAGAAGGACCGGTTTGTCTAAAGCAACTGTTACTGGTTCAAGCTACAGGACAGATCATGTAATGGTGTAATCTGGTGTAAGTGGAACTACATCTTGAGCTAGTTAGCCGCGTACCTGCAAATTCAGCGCTACCAGCTAATAGCTAGCTAACCTTAGCTAGTTAGCCAGCTAATTAAAACAATGGCTTGATTACAGCATTTAGCTAGCTAACAACAGAGACGCGAGCTGCTAGTTTTAGCTTGGAATAGTTGCTCATTGCAAACGTGAATTTCCGACATGTGGTGCACGTAGCACGTATTTGAACATTTCTACGACTTGCATAAATTGACGCTTCACCTCTCCGGCGAGCGAACCCCGAGTCGGCCACAAATGGAACCAGGGAGCTCGCTTGAAAGTCCATTCGGTTCTGGGGGTCCCGAACCGTCGGACATACGCGAAGAGACCCCCGGCGAAGAGGCTGAGGATGGGGACAACAGCATCCTGAGAGAAGGGGGAGGAGGGAACGAAAACACTCTGGACAACATGAAAACACAATGTGAGGATGATGATGGTGTCACTGGGAAAAAGATTGAGGCTGCTAATGAAGAAGGCAAATATGAAGAGGAATTGGACCCTAGAATTCAGGCAAGTGTCTGTAGTACAGCAGCCTGTACAGTATCTGACTTCTTTCATGTTTTTAATTGCAAACCCATGCTCCATACTGCTTATATTCCACTCTCACTATAGCTACATTAGCTGTAAATAATCATAGGCAAAACTAAATGTCAGTATGGCAGACGCTTGCATCATTTAGCTTAAACGCAATTTTAAATCCCACATCTGCATTGCAAATGGCTTCCACAATTTCACAGGGATTTCTTTCATACTTATTGTAGTGAAGTTTATGGCCAGGCCAAACCCAATATGAAACATTCTCTCTTATTGTGATGAAGGCCAGTCCCAATACTAAACCTTTACCTTCTCTCTCTCTCTCTCTCTCTCTCTCTCTCTCTCTTTCTCTCAGGAGGAGCTAGAACACCTGAATCAGGCCAGTGATGAAATCAACAAGCTGGAACTGAAACTGGATGTGAGTAAGCTCTTTGTCAGCTAGCCTCATAACCCAGAATCAAATCTAACATGTCTGGGGAGACTAGGCCTATCTGTCCCAGAACAGACTATCAGCCACACAACCCAACACGGTACGGCATCTGTATGACTGATAGTCATATACACTGAGTATATAAAAACATTAAGAACACCTGCTCTTTCCATGACCGACTGACCAGGTGAATCCAGCTGAAAGCTATGATCCCTTATTGATGTTATCGACAATTCAATCAGTGTAGATAAAGGGAAGGAGAAAAGTTAAAGAATGATTTTTAAGCCTTGAGACAATAGAGACATGGGTTGTGTATGCCATTCAGAAGGCCACACATACAAGAACTGCAACGCTGCTGGGTTTTTCATGCTTAACAGTTTCCCGTTTTATTTCAAGAATGGTCCACCACCCATAGGACATCCAGCCAACTTGACACAACTGTGGGAAGCGTTGGAATCAACATGGGCCAGCACGCTTTCCACATGCCCCGACAGGGGAAAAAGGGAAGGTGTTCCTAATGTTTGGTATACCCAGTGTATGCTAGCGCTATACTTTTATAAGCTGTCTTTCTTGGGGCGTAGCCTACTCACACTTTCTCTTGGTGTTGACATAGATAATGTCATGTGATTCAGGTCTCACTAAGCCGCAAGGTCAACACACTGTTAATTCACTGCACACAGTAATGTAAAGGTTTACAGTTTCATATGTTGTTGTTGAGCAGAGGTCAGAGAAGCGGTGTGCAGGAGATGACTTACTTCCCTTGCCTCAAGGTCTATTGTGAAGACCTCTTGAGGATGTTATTGGAGTGATATCATTTGATGGTAGCCTATCAATTACAGTACTGAGCTATGAGGTTAACTGGTGAATGTCTCTCTCTCCTTCAGGATGCTAGGTCCAGCTACAGGAGGATCCTCACTGACTCAGCCAGGAAGCTCAATGCTCAGGGCTCCCAGCTAGGGACCTGCATCGAGAAGGCCAGGCCCTACTACGAAGCCCGCAGACTAGCCAAAGAGGTTGGTGGTTGTGTGTTGGACTGGATGTGTGTTTTGAGTGGTGTGTGTGGGTGCTCATCGAAAGGTTTTTAATATTATCTCTGGTGTGACAAAATAGCCATTTAGTTACCCAGCCTCTGTCAACCTACAGTGCCTTCGGAAAGTATTCAGACCCCTTGACTTTTTTCAAAATTTGGTTAGGTCACAGCCTTGTTCTAAAATTGATTAAATTGTTTCCCCCCCCCCCTCAATCTACACACCACATAATGACAAAGCAAAAACAGGTTTTTGGAAAAAATGGCGCCGAAGAACATGGCTGACATTTTACATTCTCCCAACCAATTGTGCCATTTTATATTTTTTGCGTTTTGTGTAACTTTATTTTTTAACTTATTGTGTACATAATGTTGCTGCTACCGTCTCTTATGACCGAAAATGACTTCAGAAAAGCGATTACTCACCACGGACTGTAAGAAACTTTTTCCTTTAACGAGTCCGACGAGAAGGATATCCTGCTTTCACTGGAACATGCCCAGATCCGCACCTTTTTGCGTGACGAAAAGACGCCTGAAAAGAGGACGCAGATCGGGGATCCTTCTGAGAATCCGGAGGCGAGCGAGTAAACTCCCAGTGCCTTCCATTCTTCTTGCTAACGTGCAGTCATTGGGAAATAAAGTTGATGACCTACTGTTAAGATTATCCTACCAACGGGACATTAAAAACTGTAACATCTTATGTTTCACAGAGAAGTGTCTGAACGAAAATACGGACAATATAGAGCTAGCGGGATTTTCCATACCCCGGCAGAACAGAGACGCTACTTCTGGTAAGACGATGGGTGGGGGTGTGTGTCTTTCTGTCAATAACAGCTGGTGCGCGATGTCTAATATTTAAAGAAGTCTCGAGGTATTGCTCGCCTGAGGTAGAGTACCGTATGATAATGTGTAGTCCACATTATCTACCAAGAGAGTTCTCATCTAAGGGACTTTAATGTAGGCAAACTTAAATCAGTTTTGCCAATTTTTTTCCGGCATGTCACATATGCAACCAGGGGGGGAAAAAATCCTAGACCACCTTTACTCCACACACAGAGATGCATACAAAGCTCTCCCCCGCCCTCCATTTGGTAAATCTGACCAATTCTATCCTCCTGATTCCTGCTTACAAGCAAAAAAATAAAGCAGGAAGTAACGTTGACTCGCTCAATACGGAAGTGGTCAGATGACGCGGATGTTACACTACAGGACTGTTTGCTAGCACAGACTGGAATATGTTCCGGGATTCATCCAATGGCATTGAGGAATACACCACCTCAGTCATCGGCTTCATCAATAAGTGCATCGATGACATCGCCCCCACAGTGACTGAACATACATATCCCAACCAGAAGCCATGGATTACAGGCAACATTCGCATCGAGCTAAAGGCTAGCGGTGATGCTTTCAAGGAGCGGGAGACTAATCCGGACGCTTATAAGAAATCCCGCTATGCCCTTGAACCATCAAACAAGCAAAGCATCAATACAGGATTAAGATTGAATCTTACTACACCGGCTCTGACGCTCGTCGGATGTGGCAGGGCTTGAAAACTGTTACGGACTACGAAGGAAAACCCAGATGCAAGCTACCCAGTGACGCAAGCCTACCAGAAGAGCTAAATGCCTTTTATGCTCGCTTCTAGGCAAGCAACACTGAAGCATGCAATGAGAGCACCAGCTGTTCTGGATGACTGTGTGATAACGCTCTCGGTCGCCGATGTGAACAAAACCTTTAAACAGGTCAACATTCACAAAGCAGCTGGGCCAGATGGATTACCAGGACGTGCACTCAAAGCATGCGCGGACCAACTGCCAAGTATCTTCACTGACATTTTCAACCTCTCCCTGACTGAGTCTGTAATACCTATATGTTTCTAGCAGACCACCATAGTCCCTGTGCCCAAGGAAGTGAAGGTAACCTGCCTAAATGATTACCGCCCCGTCGCACTCACATCGGTAGCCATGAAGTGCTTTGAAAGGCTGGCCATGGCTCACATCAACAGCATCCTCCCGGACACCCTAGACCCACTCCATTTCGCATACCGCCCCAACAGATCCACAGATGGCTCAATTTCACTCCACACTGCCCTTTCTCACCTGGACAAAAGGAACACCTATGTGAGAATGCTGTTCATTGACTACAGCTCAGTGTTCAACACCATAGTGCCCACGAAGCTCATCACTAAGCTAAGGACTCTGGGACTAAACACCTCCCTTTGCAACTGGATCCTGGACTTCCTGATGGGCCGCCCCAGGTGGTAAGAGTAGGCAACAACATGTCTGCCACGCTGATCATTAACACGGGGGCCCCTCAGTGGTGTGTACTTAGTCCCCTTCTGTATTCCCTGTTCACCCATGACTGCGTGACCAAACACGACTCCAACACCATCATTAAGTTTGCTGACGACAACGATGAGACGGCCAATAGGGAGGAGGTCATAGAACTGGCAGTGTGGTGCCAGGACAACAACCTCTCCCTCAATGTGAGCAAGACAAAGGAGCTGATTGTGGACTACAGGAAAAGGCGGGCCGAACAGGCCCCCATTAACATTGACATGGCTGTAGAGGAGCGGGTCGAGAGTTTCAAGTTCCTTGGTGTCCACATCACCAATGAACTATCATGGTCCAAAGATACCAAGACAGTCGTGAAGAGGGCACGACAAAACCTTTTCCCCCTCAGGAGACTGAAAAGATTTGGCATGGGTCCCCACATCCTCAAAAAGTTCTACAGCTGCATCATTGAGAGCATCTTGACCGGTTGCATCACCGCCTGGTATGGCAACTGCTCAGCATCTGACCGTAAGGCACTACAGAAGGTAGTGCGTACTTCCCAATACATCACTGGGGCCAAGCTTCCTGCCATCCAGGACCTACAGTTGAAGTCAGAAGTTTACATACACTTAGGTTGGAGTCATTAAAACTCATTTTTCAACCACTCAACAAATTTCTTCTTTACAAACTATAGTTTTGTTAAGTCGGTTAGGACATCTACTTTGTGCATGACACAAGTAATTTTTCCAACAATTGTTAACAGATTAATTCACTGTATCACAATTCCAGTGGGTCAGAAGTTTACATGCACTAAAATGACTGTACCTTTTAAACAGATTTAAAAATTCCTGAAAATTATGTCATGGCTTTAGAAGCTTCTGATAGGCTAATTGACATCATTTGAGTC